>NW_019213088.1:0-27152 GCF_002532875.2 Varroa jacobsoni | reverse complement strand
ATATATATATATATATATATATATATGTAATTGTGCTAAGTGAAAGCTGTAACACCACCTTACAAAGACTGGAATTACCAATAATACCACTAGAAATGTTTTTGCGATTAACACAAAAATTATCGTATATTACCATATTGTCGGATATAATAATTTATCAGCGTATAGAGAAAGAAGCCGAGTAACAAGAACTTTCTACTAACAGCTTCATTTCCAAGTTGTAACTGGACATTGTAGAATATTTATTGGTGCACATCAGGCGCGGCATAACGATGTCTCGAACATAAACAGATAGCGAATCAATAAATAAACTCATTATTTTTATACGTCGCTGGTACACATCTAAATCTGAAAGCTAACAGAAACCGATACAAGTTGACGCGTCGCTTGACATTTCGTTGAAAACTACTTAGATTTAGCGTTACATAGCGAAAGCATTATCACGCCGACAGACACACGCCATGGCATGGGCTTTAAATAAAGAATGTCAAGCTATTTTTTATGCAACAGAACCTATTGCATCGCTGCCGAAAACAACAAAAATATTATATTAATAATGTCAGCTATATTTCTATAGTGGAAGAAAAATGTGAAATTTGCGATGCCATTTAGTTCTTATATTTAGCCTAACAAATGTGACGCCGTTTGTGCTATTCCTTTATTAGGTATTGTTGTCGTTAACCGCATGAATCACTCGACCGCGTAAAGGCGATTAGCGAATAAGTAATTTCCCAACATCAGCATCGTTCAGTACAATCGACAGCGTAACGCTAGTGAAGGTTGCATTAGTATCAACTTAATTTTTAAAATATTATTACTTTGTGGGGTTCTTGCCTTTAATCTATTTAGATGCTGCGTCTAATATTTTTTCTGATAACGCATCGCAACTGAGCCGCGTCGCACATCGGGCCGACTACAGCGTAAGGTAGCGATTGGTGCTGCGCTGAAAGAAGGCTGGCCTTCGCGACACAGTACTGATGACATCCACAGATAATTCGCCCAGATAATATCACAGACAACAAAAACACCTGTTTGTAATCGGCTCTGCCTACTATCCACTTGACGAAACTTATTACCCGTGACGTCTAACAGCGCTGTGAGAAGTTTCAGGAAACAAACTGTTGAGCCGCAGAAGATTTTATTAAATAGATCGCATGAAACTGAAAAACTCTTCGATGGCAACAATTGAATTAGGGAAGGCAATCGTTTTGGAGAGGCTGTTTACGGTATCTTGCTTCCCGCAGCCGCTGCGCATTTCGATCTCTGTGCACCAGGAACAAGTAACAGAAAAGGTGGAAAACGGCGTCATCTCTTCCCCTAATAAAAGTATTCTTAACATCATATTTTTTACTATTTAATTTAATGATGAGCTAGGTAGTCAACCGAGACATACAACAAGATGCCATAACTTCCGCGTTGCAATCTAGGCTTACGTCCTAGACTGGACAAATATATATTTCAGGACGGAAGTCACCTGAAAGGATGACAAATCGATTGATTTTATGCACAGACCTCGTCACATTTCAAGCTAAGGTGGACTATCGTTCGAAGAACACTTCTCAGCGTATATCCACTCCTATCACTAGCGAAATTAACTCACGAACGGTGACACTAATTAGATAAGTAAAAATCTTCCTCAAATGACTGTATACTACATCGATTCGACATGTGGACATGCTTATGCCAGATGATCTGGAATAGAAATTTGCACGACAGTGCATGCTTCTGCATCGTTCGAGCACAACCGCAACTAATTGTAACCTCTTATATGTACATATGTATGCGCTTTGTTTGCATCACGGTCCAGTTCAACTTCGGCACTGATAAACTGTCATTCTGGTTGAGAGGGTCACGGGTGAGGGGCGGAGGCAGGCAGAAAGCATCGTTGTGCGAGCCAAGTCTACATACAAATGCAGCAGTTGCAGCGGCAGGGGCAAATGAGTGCTGTTGCTGACTGTTCCTAGTTGGGTGCAGCACCGATGGTAATCGTTGCCAGCGGAGGAAATTAACTGTCGGTCAATCGGTTGGCCGGTTGATCGCTCTATCTCGTAGTCTTTGCATGCAATAGCTTCCAGTCGAGAAAGAAAAACGGGAGCGTTTAGGGAAGGAAGGGCGGAGGGAAAGACAAGCAAGCCGCGAAGAATGGAGGCCAGCGGTGGTCCAGCGGCCTGCAGGTTGCTTCTTTATATTTTTGCTTCAAGGGAGAACAGAACTGAAGGCAACGAACAATGCCTGCCTACGTAGTGCTCCGCAGTGGTCGGTGACATCAGTGAGACCGGCATACATAATCCGTAGAGAAGAATCGAAACGCGGGAGGATTGCGTTACATAGAGGTGCATTTTCAAGTGCGGCTAAGCATATATACGTACGTATATCTATTATATATACAGATAGATAGATATAAGCATGCAGAAACACATATGCAAACGGAGGGGCTTGCGCCACTGGACGCATGAATCGTCCCAAAAGAGTCGGAGGTAATCAGTGTATGCAGATCAACGCCACTAGCTACGCGGTAAAACAGGCAGAAGTAGTACCTCCTTCTGAGCCGCTATCGTCGCACAACACAAATATGCAGACTGAAGCGGCAGTAGGCGTAGTCTGTAGTAGGGCCAAAACTATCTAGCCACTCGGGATAACCTCCTTCTGTCCTCTATACCCCATGCACGTGTGCGAGGAAGGGCTCCTAAAGAGAGATGGGCTAACGGGATCCGAGACCGTTACAAACTGCATGCGATGCTGTGAAAACGGGTACCGCCTGTTAAGCAAGCATAGGTAGGTATCGTTAGTCAGCGTTAGAGGGCCCCTGATTACTGCCGAATTCGGTTTGCTGGGTTGATGTCTGTTGAGGCACTTGTTCAATACCCTTGCAAATAGCGACACTATTTGTATTCAGGCATCGGCGCGTGATACTTCTTGTGACGGAAATAGGTACACCAGCTAGGTCCATGCGATACTCATAGAGGGGGCGGGGGGGAGAACCTCAGGAACCACTTAACATGGACCAAGGAAGCTTTAGTTGATTCAAGTTATACAGCCAACAGTTCGGCCGGATTTGAGAATAAACGTACGGATAGAAGGCTACATAATTAATGACTGGACAATTAATGATGATAAAGTGAGAACAAAGCGAATGATAACGCAGTAATTAAAATTCGTTAATTTATTCACAAGACTTTTCGAGCCCTTAAACAGGATTTTTACAAACATACCTACAGACCTGACCTTAGCAAACTAATAGGGGATCACACACAATGGACATATAAATACTGTAGAAAGAACGAGTTTATAAAGCTGCGTCGTTTACACATGTCATTATCTATTACTAAATCATTATAACCTTTGTGTGATAAATTCAGTACTACATTTGTGCGAAATAAGTAATTTGGAGACTAAAACTAACTGTGTCAGTGCTATTCATCATGTGATGATATCATATACAGGCTGCATTTACGGTTTCATCATTGATTCGACTCTAGGTGACACCATTGCATACAAAGCTCGGAGAAATTACTTTGGCGAAAGTAACATTTTTAAGTTTCCAAAATACAATAGTTTTGCAAGTATGGCGAAAGATACTCGCAAACATCCCATCTAATCAAACCAACAGCGATTGATAGCCAAAAGTTCAAATACACTGACGGTGTACTATGACTACAAATAAAGATTCAAATATGTAGGCATTCTAGAACGTCATTGGTTAAAAACTTTAACTTTAGTTTAAGTTTAACTCGGTCGGTGTTATGAAAAGATGATACCAAGTGCAAACTTGCTAAAAGAATAGGCAGAAGGATGCTTCTTTGAGGCTCCAAAATTACGAGCACTGAGTAAGATCTTGATAGACTAGATTTGACAATTTTCGTGGTGATGATACGATAATAATGAGAAGAATTATTCTTATGGAAATGCAAAAACTTATGTTTATATTTCCACCTGGTTCATGTGTCGTTTCCATGGGAAACGTTCCCAAGTAATGCCAATACAACAACGCCCCGCTCTACATATTTATGCAAATTTCTGCTCTAGAAGGTCAACGTGTGCCATGGTAAATTAAGAAAAATTAATTGCGTCGTTGCTATGTATTTTAATTAACATCTAGTCGCATCGAGATAACGTCCATAACGCGCATTTTTTACACCAACAGTTAAACTTTAAGCTAGAGTTTACCATACCAGCTATCCTAGATGTGATCAAATAAGGAAAATAAGATACGTCTTGACGCCTTTGTTCTATATGCTCAACGTGGTATCCCTTAGGTTGTTCAAAGGGCATATACTTCAATATATCTTATATAGTTAGTCGATAAATTAGGTTAGTTCTAGGTTCCAGTTACACATTTAAGGAAGAGGTGTTCTCACAGTTATACGCCCCACGCAAAAAGTTTCTAAGCTATGGTGATAGTAAACGTAAAGCTGGTTCAATATGCATACATGCAGATTTTACAAGCTTATCGATAGGCACAGTTTCAACGACTACAATAAGTCATGCATCACAGACAAATCATATCCCTAAATTAATAGACATTTCAACATTTACGTCTGACATTATCGTTAATCATTGCTTCATACAACTGGCTAATTCTATCGCGAAACGAAGTGTTTCAACGCTCGGTTTCGAGCATAGATCACTACGTGTTTTTAAATTTAACAGGCAAAGAATTTACTACGGGGATAAACCATGTCCCTACTACTCCGAAATAATCTGCTTACTGTAACGGCACGTGAAAAAACTCAACAGGGATAACAGAATCTAGTTGAGCACAGGGCAATTTCAAGTTTCGAAATACAACGTGATACGATGCGATGCGATGCTTTCCAGTAGAAGCCTTTTCAATGGTAATCGTTGCCTATAACTTTGCGCCCTGTCGGCGGTAGCTTTAGAAATAAGAAAAGTAGCAGCCACCCATTTCGCAGTGTTAGATGATAATTACGTTACGGGATGCTTGACTCGAGACACGCTAAGCATATACAACAGTTTGCTCTAATGCTACGCCCGACACAGCACTATGGTGGAAGCAACTGACCTAGTCCCGAGGCCGTTGACACGACACCTTCGCCTTGCTTAACCGCTCCGGCCAACAACAGCCTTGAAACAAATGGATTCCCGGACTGCAACAAACTCAACGTCAAACAAGTTACGCCTTTCCTCATTCCTCCTTGCGTGGGGGAAACAGGCCTCCCGCAAACAAACATGGCTGCCTTTAAAGCTTGTTATCTTTCGGTTCCACGTTTTTTCGCCTAGCAGTCGACAAAGAGAAGTTGTAATACTTCGCACATTCATCATTCAGAAAAGTAGTTAAGAGGGCATAGTTCTCTATGCTTCATTGCATGCAGTCAGAGAAAGCTAATGAATTAGGTGCTTAACTCCCGCCGTCTAAAGTCTCCCCTGAATGCTAAATCTCCACCACAACAATAGCAGCAACTGAACGACACTATCAGTGTAGCTCCTCATTAGTTTCTTGTATATAGGCCTTAACTGGTAAAGAATCAATGGCGTACTGAGGCTAATTACGGAATCAGTAAAGAATTTTTGCAGAACAAACGTAGTTAAGACCATTTCGAATCAGCAAGAAAAACTTAAGCGCAGGAGTCCAGTATGAAATAGGCTTTTTTATAGGCGATTTACCTAAATTAATTAACTGTTGTCAGAGCTGTAGCTACGCCGAGTTGCAGCTCAAAAATAGAACACAATTTGAATTAGAACCCTTGTCTTTAATTTATAAGCGACGTATAGGAACTATTAAAAATTTTCATGTTTTTTAGCCAGTTTTCAGTCCTTTGAACTTGCACAAATTACTGAATATTGCAGGTAATTTCCAAGTTTATCATGTTTTCATATTTTACTATTATTCATATTTATTTTGTTATTCATATTAGTTACTCACATTTATTTTGCGTAGTTTTCGTGTTCTGAGTAGTCTCTCTTATGTCGTAAAGCTCCGCAACGCATCCGTTCTCCTAATGTTAAAAAAATTATTTACGAAGGTATTACAAGTATGCTAACATGGTGAGTGTATTGTAGGGAACATTGTCGGATACTTGTGGTGGTGCCGTAATAACCGCACCACCTATCAGACGTAAAAAGACGTAAGGCAGTACCGGTGTATACACACTTCGTCTCGTACTAAGGTCAGTCGACATCCTAAGCGACATCTAATGTCACTACTAAAGGTAGAACATTTAGCTAACTAAGACCTTTGTAAAGTTACCTTAGCTGTGTCAACTTCCCGTTAAACACGCACACATTAACATACTTTAATTATATGAGGTTTGTTTTCAAATTGATTCTTGCCAGTTGTGTTAAATTACATAGTATATTATAGAAAAGTAAAAGTTTGGTATTGAAAAATAAAAAGAATTTGACTTTTATCATTGCTCGATTTTCGGAGTAAACAGGATTTCGCCTTAATATAGGGGATAAGGGCTAGAATTCTGTGCTTATACGATAGGTACAATCTCGGCAGACAAGCGCGACGTCGTAAAGCTGAACTGGTCCAAATTTGGCTTGCGCTGCATGGAGTTTATGTTCTAATCAACAGTACTGTTTTCTGCACTGTTTTTCACTAGATTAAAACGAGACGAGACTCAAGTGATAAACGAATTCTCTCTAACGAGGCAAATGAGCGGTTAGTTCGGAGGATCCGCCGGTTACATAGCCGTATGACTCCTGGGAAAATGTATGCGCTGCACTACTAACTGTTCGACGTTTGAATGCATATAGTTCCGTTGAAGTGCTACCAAGGTAAAAATGTCAGTCTGAATGGTTCGAGTTTTACCATTGGCATTGCCGTTAAGCATTGTTTTGAATGGCTTACCCCTAGAACGAAACGAAGTGCACTTAGGCTAATTTCGATTTTGTTTGCGAAAGTACGGCGAATATACTGACGGACTGTCTGGAACACATGGCTACATTTCCCTCAACCCTTTATACTGAGGAAGTAGCGATGTAGTGAAAACCAAACTTCGATCTTCGACCATTTCGTGTTTCCAAGTTTAACAGGCAGGCATGTTACTACATTATCACAGGTACGTTAGAGTTAGAAAAACAAATGTTTCGAATCTCAAGCCTGGTACCAGCATTAACTTTCGCGTCAGATAAAATTAGGCCAACATGTCTTAATAAACCCTATCAATACATGTGAATCACGCTGAGCTTTTGCCACGGCAGCTTAAACTTCAACTATTTGCATCACGGATACGTTGCAGCCCCTATCCAGGACCCCAGAAACGCGCAACGACTGTACTCATATTGTAAATTATGAATGCAGTCGTTGCGCGTTTGATGGTTAACATGATTCTGCTGTTTCCTGTATGAAAAAGTATTTTTAGTATTATAATGCTAGATATTTCATTGTCCGACACAGGAAGCCGCCTTATAGGGTACATTACCGATAATATATTACTACGTCAGCATTAGCCTCCAAGGCAGAAACCGAGTATCGAACTGGTAAAGAATTTGTGTCGATAATAAGAGGGATCTTAGCAAAGGTGCTGTGTCGACGCAAAACTCACTGAACCAAATAAATAATATCTGGGCAGCAAATCGATCGACAGCATGATATAATCTGTAAGCGTTTAATTTATCCAATTAGGTCTCAATGTATATTTATCCAATTAGCACAATGTAATATATGAGCAATTGGCTCCGTGTAAATCCCTTTTCCAGCTAACCCGATCCTCTTAGCGAGTGTGTGTCAAATTTATTAAATAGGGTAGGCCAAAGTCTCTTGACAATTAGAAAGGTCACAATACTTGAACTACAATGTTACCATAACCATGAAATCAGAAATAACATATAAATCGTTCTCGAGATATTTTTTTCCGAATTACAACGTTATTTATTACATTATTAGCTACCTATTCGATGTTTTTACTTACACAGTGTAGTTTAAATAGAGTAGAAGCAAACTGGGAATCGAATACGGATTAAGCTCTTCAGTCAACCTTAAGCTGTGAGGGATGGTATTACAAATTAAAGAAAGTCCTTGTCTTTTGTTTCATTAGTTGATGAATAACGTAGAGTTTTGTGCACGTGTATGAATCGTAATGACTAGTCGTTCGACGCAATAAAGTGGTATCAAGATCATATTAAAAGAGAAAAATCAATGAAGATGATATATCAACATGCACAACGAAATCTATCCGCTAGTTTTATCTGTCCTGATATCTGTCATGATACCCTTGTATATCTGATCTAAAATCCAAGATTAGATAATGTGATGTTCGTTCTTTAAAAGATGAGGTATTGATGTGGTAGGTGCATTTACATGAAATACAAGTGGGTGTATAATACAGATTATCGCTTAGATTATTTTAATGGGCGAGGACCTAAGACAAACATTCAAGTACATGTGCAGATACATTGAACGCCTAACTCTCTTCATATTCCATAAATAATGTTATGTATGTACTGTAGAAGAGCTATCCAATTTACTGAAAATCGCTTTTTATTGTTGTCCTCTTACCTACCTAAGCAAGATATTGACTAAAAATTCAACGGTTTTAGATAAAGTATATAGCAAAAGTAGGTTAAAGGAAACGCCTATATTTGAGTAGACGACTATTATGTCAACCTTAATGTTTAAAGGTCGACATAACAGTTGTCTCAGGGTATTGTAGCCATTGGAATCGTAATATGTTTTATGTTTAAGAATGGTAGCAGTTTAACACTGGGCAAGGTGTCTCTTTGTATATTGTGTTATACACAGAACAAAAAGAAGTGCGTTTGTTTGGTATCGCAATGACAAAGCTGCAAATAAAACCAAAACTAAAGAAGATAATAAGCATATAGTGGAAGCTAGAAATCAAACACCGGGCGACTACAAAGGGTAAAAGCAAATTGTGGAATGCTATTCTTGGTTTTGCGTGTCGCGTTCTACTCTACAGTTATTAAAATTCTAATTAATAGTAGAGTTTGAGACAGGGTTTATGATGCTTCAAACATGTTGAACTGTATGTTCTTCTTCTGCCTCGTGCTATTATTATTTGGTCTCATATTTCGGTTTTTAAATGACAACGACATACACTGACGATCGTACTGTTCGGGTACATTAACTGTGTGCTGGTTCGGCTGGCCTATGAGGTAAAGAGGTACAGACGCAAAAGCAGTCATTCAGTCAATGCAGGGGCCTAATTTTTCTAGGCTTCAAGCTCACACCAAGCGGATATTAAAAATCAATTTTGTTCTGCTCTGTTCGAGCCGTGCCGAGGTACGATAGCCTGGCGCTTTTCGGCATCGGCGGCGTCAGTCGCTCGTTTTTCTGACGTTGAAACAATCGAGTACAGAGAGAAGTGCCGGGATGTCAATGGCAAGCAGGATGGGTACACTATCCTTGAAAGGGATTTGCTCTTCAAGGATTGCTCCCAAGGTCGTTTGTTAGTCTCTAAATTAATTATAATACACTTAACTACCTAACGACGACGTCTCCTGTGGGTGTTGCTCGCAACTGTTAATGAGGCGCAAGATAAAAATAGTCTCAGGCGAAGGGATATTTGTTACTCCATTGACCAATGGAGTTGATTCTAAAACTTATGTTTGAGGTAGCCTTTATGGTATAATAGCAAGCATTAAACTTGAGGCACTTTTTTAGTCAGGAGGTACAATATGCGTTATACGTGTATAGGTTAAGTATAGTAAATCACTTTCAGCCGCTATTAGTCCATTTAGAAATTGGAACCTTAGCTGTAGAGAAAATATGGTAAAAGAATAAGGATTGGCCACTAAAAATGAAATCCTTGATGAAGCAGTGAAAATAGGATTTCTAGGGCAGTAAATATATAAGGTTGTTGCAAGCGTGTTTGGTGAGCGATCTACTTGTTTATTCTGTTGTTTGTACTTATTAAATGAATCAAAGCGGAGTCCTAAAAATTTTAAAGATTTCAATGTATTAGGTGTGCACTCATAGAATAGTCCACGATCTTAAAAAGGTACGTAACACTGAGAAATTCTCATATGAGTTGGCAATAACTACAGGGCCAAAGACAATCGATAAGGATCTCCGGCAGTTCAGCGCGGCTTCGGTATCAATGGATTCGTCACAATCGAAGGTTGCTAGTGAGTAATCCGAAGCTATACAAACGTTTATTAAAAGGGAGTTTCCTGCAACAAGGTCCTCGTTAGAGTAAAAAAGAAGGGCAAAATCAATCATCTCTAAAGAGAACTGTAGGAAAGCTCTCTCAGGGCTTTTGCTGAGCTGTGTCTCTCCTCGAACTAATTTGAGGAGCCATTATTAGCATGACAGGGTCTGTCATCAAGTCTAGGGCTGTGTATATACTTGATCGGCGTTAACTGACCATCTAGTTAAACACAATAACTGAAAACTTTATTCTAAATCACAATTTAATATGCTATCTTATTAAGCAAAATATGGCATTTCAACGCTGTATATTTTATTTGATTTTTAAGGTGACATAGACAGGTCGACTTTTATATATTAAACACGGTAAAAGTTTTATAACTGAAATACCGTTGTAGATAGCACAGACCGTTACAAAATGGCGAGAGGTGGTCTAAAACCTTCTGCTGTTTACTCTGTGGTTTTGCAACATCTATCACAGTTACTTTTGTCTAACGTCTTTTTGTGCGCGGTCTTCTCGCGAGAGAAGCCTGCGTATCATTGTGCTCGTTTCAGCGATTTAAATTCTACTTCTAATAATAAATAATAAAAGTGTACATACTGCCAATTTGCGGATCAACGGATAGTTATGATAGGGGTAGTGTAGTGTCAGTTATATTTTGATAAGTGTAGGTGTGCAAACGTTCAAACATAAATACTCTTAGCTACTGTGTTTATGTAGCTTTATTAGTTAGCGATAATAAGACGAAGTAAGTACTGTCAATAGTCAAACAAAGAAACTTGAAGTTGCGTTGAATTTTTCGGCATGTACTTTGCAACACTAATATGGCTATCCTTTGCTATCTACTTAAAATACGTCTTCAGTATAATGCAGACATGGGACACTCCAACAAGAAGCTGCTAAAAAGTCCTTTCGAAATATAGGCTGTCCCTAGGTTTCTAAAGATGTAAATTTTCTATTATGTACAATATGATTAAAATATTCCATATTTTAAATAATTCATATTTAACGGCAAACCTACGAAATAAGTTTACCGTTAGGCAAGCCTATTACTATGAAATAATAAATATAAGTACGTCTGCAGGCAAATCAGCAGTCAGTATGCAACTGATGCAGAGTTCTATTGAAACATATTATGTATTATATTTTCATTCTTAATAAAACTTACTTTTCACTGTGGAAATAAATGAGCTATTATTTTAGACATAAATCCTTACTTCGGCTTGTGTATTTCGGCAACGTTCTTATGATATTTAAACGTGTTGAATAACAGATGCTTTGCACTTGAGCTCAGCAGTATTTTGACTAACGCTAAATTTATCCACCTGCAAATATAGTGCAATTAGTACAAAATGTGTATAAGGTTCGTACGTGTTAGCAAACATCTAGTGATTCATGTGATGTAATAGTGTGCAGAAATATTTATATATAAATACATAGCTTACGTTCGAGTTTTTACATTTTCCTCCAACTTAACTTTTAGACATTTAGGTATTTTTCAGATTTAAATTTTGAAATAATGAGCCAAGCTGTCCAAAAACATGTATCTTCAAATCATTTGCTACACATCGTGAAGTTTCTTAACACTAGTAAAGTTTTGTTTGCTTGTAATTGTTTCAGCAAATTTGAAATGTCTAGCACACTTACAATACTTATTATTTTTACGACATTTTTAACTTTTTTTAAATGTTATTTTTTCTTTAATTTTAATTATGACACTATTAGTGTCATAATTAAAATTAAAAAAAATAAATAAAAAATAAACTTATTACTGTCTTACATAACTAGAGTGCGCTATGCGTAAGGCAATTGAAAGCAGTTGAAGTGATAGTGTACAAACAAAGTGATGTCGTAGGAGCTGCAGAATGGTTAAATAAGAATGAAGCCAATTATGGCTCACACTGCTGTAGTCTTGTGAATGGTGGTGTCATATATATATATAACATACTATAGTAAAAACGCGTACTAGGCCAGGGCCTGTATCAAACAAATGAGACATTACTATTAGCATGCAACAGTGAAAGACAATAACATGTCTTTGAATAAACGGTGTGGACCTTGATCGATGTCGGGTTATGTTAGACCATCTGAGATGATACTGCTGATTGCATATTGTCACTAAGTCCAAGGGAAAGCTCATCCTTTAAGGCAGGGCTGGGGTTAGTAGTGAGACCTTCGATGAGGCATCATGCGTCCTCGCGCAAAAAGGACAGTGCTTCCCTCCTTCACAGTACAATACGAGCTAGCCGTAATTCCTTAAAACATAAGTAGGATTGGGGAATTACCCCCGGTGTGAAGAACCTTCGTTTCTGATCTCTTTTCGATAACCCTGCTTTGCTCGTCTCTTCTACAGTACTATGAGGACACTCACTGCGGCTTCTAGGAATACGTGACCGGGTCCCTTCAGTTCCCGAGATCCGCTTTGCTTCGCTTCGTAAATAACATTTCCTTTATCGTCCACTCGTTTCACATTGTGGATACCTATATACGTTCACGGTCCCATTCCGATGAGTTCTCTTTCGTAAGGAGAGCACTAAACGTAGTTAGAGCGGCAGCACAATATTCCCTTTCATTATTCTAAATGGTCGGTACATGGGCATACGGCCTGCGACGTTTGCAATGTGGGCCTAGTTCAATGACGTGAACATTATTGCAACATGAAGAACGGCTGCAAAAAAGAGAACTTTTTTTTGCATATCGTAAATCGCATATCGATTATGTCACAACGAGCATTGCGGATTGGAACAAATGGACTATAACACCAGCTCAACGAATCAACACAGTTTAATATTCAATTGTATAAGCTCCATGAATACAAACTGCTGAAGGTGTATAGTGTGCGAACCGTACATTATTGCAAACAAGTACAATTTTTTAGAATTACATAGCAATTTTTTAGAATTACATAGCAATTTTTTAGAGTTACATAGGCAAACTGACGCCAAAGAAGATGAAGCTGTGTTTGGTAGGATTGGAAACAAATAGTGCATTATGAGTTGCTGTTGCCGCATTAAAATGATAAACTGGGACCTCTACTATCAATAACTGGCAAGTAACTACAAACCATAGAAAAAAATCGAGTATAGCTAGTAAATAAAAAAGGTGTAATTTCGATCGTGACTATGCCGGGTCACATATCTTTAGTGATTCACTGAACTGAGAGAACTTGGAAAAGTTCAACGAATCCGCCGTGTAACACGCATTTTGAATTATCATATTTTCTTTTTTGGTTTTTGCAGAACTCCATTAATGACGTAAATTTAGTTTTAATGGAGGGATGCAAGACTTGTCACAATTTGCTGCCCAGAAACCAGAGAAGTTCTACAGATATAGGATGGTGATATTGCCAAAAAGGTGCTGAAAATTGTCGATCAAAATGGCGTAATATAATTTTAAAATATTATTAATATTTACTCTAGTTTTTTGACTTAATAACGTTTAATAGCTTTTCACGAATCCAACATACAAAATGGGTCAAATATCTTACTAGATATGGATATACAGTAAAACTACTAATAAAATCGTATTATTTATCACATTATTATTATTAATTAGGGAACATATATATAGTTGTATTTAAACAAACTGATTATACGGTTATGCAAATTTTAGTTGTAAATTGATAGTTGTAAAAAAAAACAACAATAATTATTAAACCATGTGTACAGAAATAACATAATGTTATTAGCAAACACAAGATAAGAGGATAATGTAAATCACTTAAATGGACTGCTAGAATTAATCAACTATCTATATGATGCATCTATAATGGATAGAGCAAAGAGATATTGACAATTGTATAAACTTTACGGTTCAAACTAAATTTGTAATTAATGTTTTTTTAAATTTTTTTATATCCAGCTATAATAACTTTTTTGCATGATGCAACGTTTTTATTTCACTTCCAGTTTGTTTGATCTTAAGTGTCGGAATTTATCGTAATGGACTTTGGAAGTGCTGGACAGCTTTAAAAAATTTTTTGCAAATGTTTATAGCCAATTTAAAAGGCGCGCCATAATATTCCGAAAATAAATACTTGACAACACCATAAACTAGTGTAAAGTGTTGCTGACTTCTCTGATTAGAAGTGACAATCGCAAACTGTATATTATGGAAAACCTCATAAACAATGTAGATCACTGTACACACTGAATCCGTGGGGTTGTTGCAGTCCTCGTGTGGCTTTATAATAACTCATACGTGGTTTACTATCAGGCAATGCCAATACCTACAGGAGTCACATCCCACAGGTTATGATATAATAGGAAGCTGCGTCTCCTTCAGTCGTTCCTGTTTTTCAATTTTTTTAACAGCTAGTTTATCCACAATCGTCGATTACGGCATAATTGACTGTCTTCGGCTTCATTCAGCTTCAAGGGTCAGTTTGCCATGTGCTTTGTGGCTCCATATAAGTAGAGGGAAGCAGAGTACTTTTACCGAACGAATATCGACCCATGTGGCGGACAAAAAACTCTGCCATGGAATGTATAATGAAATCGGATTACGTGAATTGAGGAAAGATGGATCCTAAAGTTATTCTATTTAACACGCAGTCGAAGGATGCCGTACACTTGTCGGTATAATTCTCGAAAATACTTCGCTTAAAATAGGCGGCTGAGTACTCAAACTGCGATCGTTTGCTTTGGCAGATCCAATCTGGTGCGAACTTATAAAACCGAACAACAGAACCTCGAAAAATTTTTGTGATCGAGAATTCGCTAGGGATTTGAAGCGAGTATTGTCTTTTAACCATTTCATAGCGTTTGCTTGAATATTTAGTACACAAGTGTGTTGAAAGTTTGTTGTTTCTAACTGTATGTAATTATGTTCTATAGATCTCCTTTGCCAATAGATAAAGTTAAAAAAAGTATGTATGTAAAAAAGTCTGTATATATTATCCGGTGTGAAACTTTATTATTATTTAGAACACGTTTAAAGGTTCAGCGGTGTATGCGTTAAGCTATATTCGAATTGGCCTTGACCACTTCAGTCATAACCGCTTACTCAGTTTTGCCTTTCGTTTTCTTACTCCCCTAGCCGGAAATGAATACTGGACTTAGGAAAGAAGTGCCAGGAATGATTTTATGTTTCCATTTTCTTTCGATTCGATCCTAAGACTATCAAAGCTATCCTGGAATAGTCTCCGATTAATTTAAGTAATTGCTTTGAACTGTTTTAATTGGTATGCTGTTGATGACAGGCGTTACCTTGTCTTCGACAGAATAGGACAGCTTTTAAGTAAGAAGTTTGGATATATCTCTAGATCTATCGAATACTCGGTTAACTGATAATCTTGAAGAAAGTTATTGAAACCGCCGTGAAGGTTATCTGCTGTACCAAGTACAGACTAATAATATATAGTCAGAAATTCTATGCGTGTATACCAATGTAAATGAGAACACGAATACTGCAAGAAATTGCCGCACCAACGTGCTTATATACCCTTATATATTCTGGTATTTTAACAAACAAAAAGCCAACCGCTGTGTGGGGTATATAAAAAGCATACATGTCTAAGTAATCCTTTAAGTTATATGCTTGCGTTTCCATTTGTAAATGAAGGTATAACACAATTTGATAATAGCACCTAAAGCGATATAATAGACCTAGAGGTTGCACTTATTTTAGTAGAGAATCACGTTGTTGCATCTTAATTCATAAATGGAGGTTTCTCCCTATTGCGTTTTCAATAGACCGTTCTTCTACGTTTCGTATATAGGCGTATTTTTAGTGAATAGGAAGTCATGAAACTATGACAGATAATTAAGAATATAACATTCGATATGACAAAGCCACTGTATTTTGTAAAAAAAGACAATTTCCCGTTATTTTTTAGCCAGTCTAGTTGACAGTAAAGCTTTAACGTCTCAATTTTTTGTACGCATTTTCGGCGGCAAACATTGCCACGTGATATATAATCCGCGCTACTTCCACTCTATTGAATATTGGTGATGCAAATACTGTTGATTCTTATTTGCTTCAATAAAGTAACCTAGGTCGTCGGGGTAATTTTTTTCGACGTGACTTTTCACTTCAATTAATGATTAATCGTAATACGTACCCAGTATCTAAAACATTTACCTTTGGTTTTCACGGTGACGAGACTGTAGTAGTTTCAAATACATGTAAAATATCTATGTGATTTAAATCGAACACGTGTGCTAACTAGCTTGACCGTGCCCTTAACACAACACAACATTGAGTTTGTTATGGTGCTGTGCTTTTGTGTGTAATTGCATTCGGTATAACGTATTTTTTTAAATAAGGCTTCCGCTGTTCTAATGAAATCTGAGTGTAAAAAATTCTAAGTTGTCTTCAGCCAATTTGCATTACGTAAAATACGGTGCCAAAAGTGACGACGTTGTTCAAAAGTTCGTTAAAGTTGATTAACATTTTCGTTTCTTCCCTATCCAGCACGGATCAATCGATGGTGCTATGATATCATGGCTTGAAGCACTGCCGGTCATTAGTGTACATACCATTATACCATTACTAGCCAGACAGAAACGGACCAACTTGGGGGTGCCCTGAAAGCAAGCGGCTGAACGAGCCGAATCGAGTTACGCCAACAACATCGGACTTGCAGCTCTCAACGGGAGTCAGGCGGGCGATACGTCGTCGTACGTTGCCTGCCTGCTACAACTCTTGAACTTCGCACTTGCTGCTGTTACTACCGCAGCCTCTGCTCGTCATCCGACATCCCCAGCTGTAGCAGCAGCAGCAGTCGACGCCCCGCTAGGCCAAAAGTTCTTGGGGTGGCGAGTGGTAGTCGAATGGGATGAAGAGGCAATGCGCGGCATATAGTGAGCACGAAAAGTCAATTGGTCCGAGGCTCAGAGCCAGACCCAAAGTCGTCTGCGGCCCAAGGGGACGGGGACGAAGGCCTACGCTAAGGGATTATTGTGGAGCCAAGAAGCGAGGCAAATGGAGTGAAAATTCGTTCTTGGCTTGTCGGCGACTTGGCAAAAAAGCAAGGCTGAGGATAAAAACGGGAGAATGGACAAAGCACCCGCCGAATAGTTGTACTAGCGGGGCTGATGGTGGTAGTAGAAGTACGGTACTATTTTAAGAAGACTTGGGATGTGGTCCGGGGACAGGCGTTTAAAAGTGGGGCAAGAGGTTGAGACGCTTGTCTGCTTTTGCTTCCTCTCACTTTTTGTATTGGTATCTCCGGGTTCAAAACACGCAGTAGAGCAGGTCAGTTCATCGCGCTTCTTGTCCTGAGGATATTAATTTAGTCGTTTCCGCCAGCAGCGGACTTCTCACGGACCGATGATTCAACAAACGATGAAACTGGCTGGTCCAACCTAATCTTCAGAGAACTAAAGGAAAGTAGAGCAAAGCCATCGTTTAACTACCTTACACTTTCAATCATTTTAAAAGATGTCGAAGATATTTCGTCGTGTTAATTATTTGTAACCATATTTTAGAGATCAATTATGATTAAGCATGCTTATGGTAAAGAACTCCCGAGCCGTTGTCTATGACAAAAATATTATTCCAGATAAACAATGCGATTTGTACAGGTGCTGCAGATTTTAGATCGGTATATTTCATATAGGATGGGGGGTTCGTATAATGATAAAAACTTGGCAGATACTTGGCAGAGTTTTTTTCACGCATTCGACTCAGAATTGATGAAGACGTCGGATTAAAATATATTTAAAATATTCACTGCGAGAATCGTATTATATTAAGTATTGTAAGACCATTCATTAGATAAAGATGTATGATTATAACGAAAAAAATTGACTAATGAAGCGGTAACTCGGGAGTGCTTCGGTCGGCATAAAAGCAATGTACCATAATTGTTATATTTGGGTCGTGAAACCAACGGTTATGACGCCGATGTTTTTATCCATACTTCTCTCCATGGAATCTTCGGAGAAAGGCGGAAGGCAGAAGATTCTTTCTATAAAAGCGCCTTGTATAAGATAGTAATAAATTATAGCTCTTAGATCTGAAAAATAATAAAGATCATTTTTAAATACTGTTTATAACTGCTGATGAAATAAGACTTATGTTTCTTCTGGGGAGCATTCAGCTTGTAGGTGAGGTCTTCGAGTCTCCTACTACCCAATTTCTAATACCGAACTTAGAACTACTCTATGTAGGGGGTCCCCTTATCCAATTCAAACTTATAGATGAGTAAATAGAGAACGATGGAGCGTACCCACGTTATAATACCTCTTTGTTCATTTGGAGCGTTTATAACGGGTGTAACTTTTAAAGCAAGTAGGTTCGTCTTCTAGCCAAAAATGTTATACTTTCGATACCTTTGTATTTTTTTTTATATATTTCGATATAACTTACATGACCGACTAATTACCAATCTAAATGTGGTCCCTCGTTAACGTAAGAGCAATAGTTTTTTCTGCAATAGGCCTTGTCCATCGCATAAATAGAGGCTGTAATAATTTTCAGGTAGAAGTTAATATTCACAATGGGAGCAATAAAGGAAATTTTCTGTATAGCCATCATTGTGAATATGTAGGTAGAGCTATATTTTTTTAAAATATTTTTTTGTGGCAAATTTACAGAGCACAGAAGATCAAAATTGCACGATTTATAAACATCTATTGGTTGGCAAGGATTCCACATATGTCCTATTACTGTATGGTACATAATTTAGACATCCGGAATAAACATGTAATTGAAAAATGTATAAGCTGTATTTTGTATATAATAATGTCTATACGAATGAACTGCATTGTTAAAATTCTGAATCCGATAAATGAATTTCTGATTATTTGTAAAATTTATATAATAATATAAGAAATAAATTTGTTATATTATTCCACTGAGTGCCTAACTTGTTACACGATACAGCTTAGTATTACACTACCCAGATGTTGCTGTAGAGAGGGGATCGGTTCTTGACTTAACTATTTGTTTTGCTCTTCGTTTTCTTGCTATTGCTACTGTGTGAACAAGCCTTTAATGTGACCGTTTCGATATAGCATCAAAGATCTGTTTTCGGCGATGGGTTCTGATGATCGATTTAGCATTTACCTATTTTTATTTACATTTTTCAATATAGCCAAACACAAGAAAATAGACGTGGAAATAGACTTAAAGTAGTTACTACAATTTATTTCATTCTCTTTCATGGAGGCTCCCTTTTGGCTCCCTTACGACTTCTCATATCTGGCTGATGCACCAATCCTGAAAAGCTTGAGGTCTATCTCAGTTCATAATAATTATTTTTAAGCGGACGTAATTTTTGTCACTGCGGGTGCTATTGTTGTAGCGGTTGTTCATACGTAGTAAATCTACTGATATTCTGACATAGTTAGACAAATGCTTCTGAATTGCTCAGAAGCCTTGCTAGCATTGATAAAGGTTGAAAATAATAGAAAATGGGTTCCGGATCGCCTTATCTGCCGTTCCGCTATAAAAGAGTATATTAAGTTGTTGGGGTATCTGTTGCATACAGTTATTGTCGAAAAGTGAGCCAACGTTGTGTGAGTCAAGTGAGCCAACCCCATAAACGAAGCTGCCGTTGCAGCGGGCTGCTCTACGTGACAAAGCGTCACGTCAGTCTTGTCAGAACTTCATCAAAATTAAGCAGAACCTGACGAACTAACTGGAGCTCTATTATGATCTCCCTATTTTTATATTTAAGATCAAGAAAGCAGCGAAGTCTAGTTGTTTTCCCAACTTCATTGGAGTGACAAATCGGACTTCGTACGGTACCTTGATTTAGGCGGTCCGAAAGATAACAAAAGGAATCAGCTCTAGTGGACAAGCCTGGCCGTACTAGTCCTGCAGACTGAGAAGCCCACATAGCCTGTTATCGACAATGAGCTGGTGAGTGTTGCATTAGTGAGAGCGGTGTCGAAATAAGGGTAGTATCAACGTGTTTTTGGAACATACCGACGTGTGGCCTCGATTACGGGCCATCAAGAAAGCTGTCAGGCTCGCTGCTAGCTAGCAGGAGCCTTAGTTTATTGCGGGGGAAGTTGAAACCGATGCGAAGCAGGTAGGAACTCCTTGATGTCTTTGATAGTCTGGCATACGATGGCATCTTCGGAAGGTCTTTCCTAAACGAAAGTTTTGTTTTGACCAATAAACAGCTTGATACATTCTATTGCACATCAGTATTCTTGCGTAGTGGCTGCCAGGCGGATTGAGGAAATGCGCAGCAATTGGCCTACCCGAGGCGACGGTTTAAATAAATGGAATTCGCTGTTTGTGTTCTATCAGAAAGCTTATGATGCCGTATAGCGTGGTAACCGAAAGTCTCTCCTTTTAGAGAGTGCATGATCCTGATAGCCATCTCGAGAAGCGGCATGTGTGCGTGAGAGACGGCATCCGATCAGGCCGAGCTCAGGAATGCGTACACTCCCTAAATTGGAAGCTTCCGGTACATCTAGTTGCCCGCCGGGCGTACTATTCAGACATACTACTCAGTATCGAAGAACTGAAGTTGCATGGGCTTAATCGAAATCGCCTAAAGGAGTTGCTGCGTGACGAATTTGGGCATTTATTCAGAAGACTAAAGGGTTTCGCGCTCCACACGGTCCCGATAGGCAATACACGTGTGTACACAGTGCTGCTTATTAAGAGTGCGTTAAAAGAAAGATTGGATTGGTCAAGTAAAATCGCTCATCCAAACTAGAGGTCATAGAAGCAACACACTTGCACGCAGGTCTGTATAAAGCGAAATTGCTGAACTCTACTCTTGCTTCAGTTAGCACTTTGTATTTTTAGATTTAATATCGAATTCAGTAATATTATTTGTTGGAGCAAACCTTGACTGTAGCGCTTTATACGTTCATCTCTCCATCTTAATTTTTTGTTAGTGAATTAACCATTTAATTTAGGAGTGTTCTTTTAGTCGGCAATTTAAATGTAGATCTGCCTTTACTATTCGTGGATTGCTCTGGCGTAACGAGCCCGCATCGCGAGGGAAATACAGCATATTCTAGCTGACTAGATAATCGAACTTTTTTTTGCCTTTGGGTTTCGGCTGTCGTCTTCCTAAAAAAAAGGATGGTTTGATTCGGTTTTTGTATAGGCTAGTGAAGATTAAATGAAGACGATGTCTTCGACCCGTTAAGGGCCCAATATATTTTCTACATTAGAAACCGCGAGCGGTTACTGCTGGATCCACATGGCGCGTCATAACGGAGAAAAAACGACATTTTGCACCCCCAAATAGCTTATATCAATTCAAGCGGATACCTTTTGGGCTGGCTAAGACTCCAGCGGCATTCCAGCGGCTAAGGATACGAGTTCTTCATTAATTTGCCATCCAAATGGATTGATTTACTCAGATAGTATTTTTCAGAAAGTCGATCATTTCTCTTCTGTTCCCAGTACTTCGGGTTTACACTTCAGGCTGTCAAAATGTTTAGAAATGGGATACCATAGAGTTTCTACGCAAAACATCGTTCTCGATCCAAAGAAAAAAGTCGCTATAGATGCTCTGGAGTCACCTTGATCGTCCGCCAGTTGCGAAGCTTCTGAAACCGTAGCCGACCAAAGAAACTGGGCGAGATTTCGCGGGATTTCCAAGCCACGACTTGCGCGGCTGTTATCCAGTAGAAAGAAATGAAGGGTTGGTAAAGGCGTACGGTAGTAGGCGGCTTCCGGCCCAGAAAATGAAATAGCATCCGTCAGAGATCGAATGTTTTTCTGCTGTCTGGACAAGAAGAATTTTCGGTTCTACCCGCAGGGGTGGCGGTTCGCGATTGTTGCCTGCCGTGGTAAGTACCTGCATGTTACAGGGTAATTTTGCCCGATAAGCCTTCTTGTTACTGGGACACTAGTTCGATGTCTGACACTAAGTGGCACGGCCAACACCTTGTCATGTCTACACGTTCCGATGCTTCATATCAAGATCATGTCGCAGCGCTAATTCGGGTCAATTGTAGCACACCAGCTGGCGAGTCTACGCTGGGTTCCTGCGGTAACCACACTTCAGAGGCGGCAAAGTTACCCTGCTATGCGAACGTGAAATGATGATC
This sequence comes from Varroa jacobsoni, assembly GCF_002532875.2. Classification (NCBI taxonomy): domain Eukaryota; kingdom Metazoa; phylum Arthropoda; class Arachnida; order Mesostigmata; family Varroidae; genus Varroa; species Varroa jacobsoni. The sequence goes on along the minus strand of NW_019213088.1, from coordinate 5,104 downwards.
GAATAACTATTGCGTGGAGAGTCGCTTACCATTCTAGGCCGCTAAGTTTTCGACGGAGCCTTCCCCAATCGGTTGAGCCAGCGGCGCTTACTCTATCTTACCAAGGTCATTTGGGCGTGACGATGATCTACCGGTTGATGTCCCGCTACTTCCCAGAGTGTGGAATAGAAGTAGGAGTTTAAGGTATGTTCGCTGTTGAAGCGCCTGTCAAAGATCAAAGTTGAGACATGAGCGTCGGCTGCCTAAGACGTTTTTGGATCCGTCGATACGATCTGTCGCCGAAGTGAATTTGGAGTGTACGGGATGTGCTATTTTATTTATTCGAGTGAATATAGACTATTGCACTCATTTCGTGAACTTTTTCCAAGCCCGTTAAATGACAATTCGAGTCATGCAAGAGGCAATGACAATTCGAGTCATGCAAGAGGCACTGTCTACCATTTAGGATCGCTGCGGAGCCACACCGGCGTTAAGGGTAACGCAAGTTACTTCTAGGGTCGGCACGTCAAACAATATTTGACGCGTTCCAATGCTCATTGTTAGAGCTGCTGTAGTCCACCTGCAAACGAACGAGTTGGTAGAACGGGCGATCTGCACGTTATGGAGTGGGTATCTGCGGGGTTACAAGAGGCGCCTGGCTCCCTTGTTTCCGCAAAGCTTCCGCAAGTCGCCTTTTGCGTGCACATTACGCTAAGTGAGGCTGCAGGATAGCAAAGCCGTATCGTTCGATGAACCTGAGTCGCGGTCAGTCCGTACCTGAGCTTCGGAAAGCGGCCCACGTTCAGTTTTCCCGGCGGAAGAGGGTACCTTAAATACCCTCATTCCTTTCGCACTATAGCTCGTTGTCCTACGCCGCGGCCCCAACAGCGCGACATGTTCTGCAGGTCACTGCCTAAGATCGGGTCTTCATGGAACATCATAAAACGGATCGCGCAGTAAATCTATTGATGATGCCGGCCGAACCAGCGAGCTATCAGTGCCACCCTACCCGATATCCTGAAGGACTGGGTGCATGGTAAAGGCATCACACTTGATGTGGTCGAGTGAAATGGTATATATTTTAGTAATAAACGTATTTAAATTTGGGATATATAGGAGGTCAATTAACCGCTAGTCACCAGTTATCGCAATATACGTATATAGGCTAGGGTTTTCTAATTTATTGAATTCATGCTACTTTGGTTCTTTTCCAACTGTAGGTTCTAATTATTGAGTCAGGGTTTGCAGTAAGCTTTTTCACAACGTTTAACATAGTTTCTCCTTTAAGCATTAATCATTTTCTCGAATACTCTGTTTAAGGAGGGTTAATCTGCGCATCACAATTTAAGCAACGGAAACCAGCAAAAGGAAAAACGCCAGCATATCAGGTAAGGCCATTCGATTACAGTACTATATGTAAAATAAAATTACTGTTGAGCATAATATCCTGCTATCCTGCCTAAGGTGCTTCAGGTCAAAGCGATTTTAGATAGTATAACCGTTGGCAGCTAGTTGTGAAACATACTAGGACAGCTGTGAAACATACTAGGACAGCTATAGTTAGGCCAATCATCAAGGGGTCATCTGTGTTCGGCAAATGATTAAGGGTAAGCTAATATCACCGGATGCGTTGTGAATTCCTTTTAGTAAGGATTAGTCTCTCATACTTAATGAAAATACTTTAAAATCATCTGGACGGTGTAAAACAATGGCTTCATGTTATTTTCGCATCAACCAACATGATTTATCGTCTTTCCGGCAGCGAACTGCGTAATATAGTCCTACGCATTAAGGAAGGGGCTACGCGGGATTGACTCTGAACAGCTATTTAGCACGTTTTATCATGCTCACTTTCGTTCGAATCGGCAGCCCGTACACATTCGTATAGCTGACCTCGGTAGTGATGAGACATCACGTACAACGTGCGCACGCTCCAGGACCCCTAAGTAAGCAATAAATTCACCCGATTTTAAGGAAGGGCGGCACTTAACCCTATATGAATAATTAAAAATAGTTAAAGCGTCAAAGAAGAAAAATAGACACAAAAGTGGACGATTCTTTGACATACGTACACGGCCAAAGTATATTGTCTATTTTACTCAAACAGCTTTTACAGCTTTTACTCGAACCACTTCTAATTATTTGAGAACATTTGTTTTTTGGACCTAATATCCATTGCGGTGACAGCGGCTAATATATATAGTATGGTAAATACAGTGTATATATACACACCCTGTATTTAATATATGTATATAAGCCCAGTAATTATTAGGATTATAAGCTTCATAAAGTAGATGAAATAATGCAGATCCAACTGATCAGGAGCGCGTAATTATTTAAATTATGCACAGATATTCAAACATGAGAGCCGCTTCTTACCTATTTTCATTTACAAGGGTTTTAAACTTGCTGTAAACAAATATCACCAGTGAAACCTAAATTGTCCATTACGTCGTAGAATGATAAAAAGCTTTTATAAAGTAAATAGGGCTCCAATGCTGTTATTTTAAGCCAAAACAAGCATTTTGGTTGAATAAAGATTGAACATTTGATTGTAAATCATACTAGTCATACTCAGACTATCTTTACTACTACCTCGTGACGGACCATTTATGAGGTTAAGAATGTAGTACGGAATTTCTGGGAAGAAGCGATTTCTATGGAATCTCTTAAGAGGCGAGACACGAATGTATTGTTTTATTAGGACAATTGCCATGCCCAAAAATGTGTTAATTTTTATGGATTTGCATTTTAAAATAGAATTTCTTACACAGTCCAGAGCTGATTCTTAGCCAGTGTACTGCGATTCTTTACAAATATGAAACATGGAAAATGTCTTTGAGACAATTTTTTAGGAATGCTGAATATATAACAGTTAACCTTAGAATATCAACTTATGTGTTAAGGCAACCTTGGAGTCCTGGAAATATGTTGTGTAAATCTTTGAGAAACTTAATGTTATAAAAAGTACCGTACAAATTATTTCACTTTTTGCAACCCACCTGATTTTTTGATGATACAGTAAAATACACAGAAGCTTATAATGCATGGACTAATATATTGTTCTATTGTTTTTCAGGCATTGTACGTAATATGCTTTCCATCTTTTTTAATCGCAAAAAAAACAGTCGTCTAAACGGAACCTTTAAAGTGGTCCAGGTTCGAATTCATGCTGGAGATAAGCCGACTGTCTGATGGAACGCCTAACGACGATGCCGGACGTCGAACTCAAAACAGAGAAATTTTTTTTTTTTATTATACAGTAATAAAATGCGACTTTGAGGAATTTATAATTTTGTGCTATGCTACAATGGTGGCTTGAGGAATTTCAGGTTATTTGAATTGATGCAGATGGATGGACCAGACTAAGAACGTCTAGATTAGATAGTTGCCCGTGGAGAATGTAATCGAAATATTATATTTATACAGGTGGAATGATATATTATGCTTGGTCGAATCCGCCGGAAGTGAGCACGGAAGCTACGTCTCTAGCCAAAGCTCCACTTGTCATAATTACATTGTACGACATGATCTTAGATATGCGACGCCACTGCGGGCGCACACGAGCTATAAAACCGTGTAGTACGGAATTCCTTAAATTTTAGATAATGGTAGACAACCGCTTCACCGCGTGGGTCTTGTAGAGCGATTTCAATCTCGCATGCTAACATACAACAAATCTGGCCACCATTGGAATGCTAAATGTAATGCTCCTGTCGAGCAACACATGCGTACATTTGGTCTATGGTAAGTCCGCGGGACAAATTCGGTTACAAAGTAATCCCTTTAGCAGTCCCAATTAGGAGGCTCCTCAGCAGTGTCGTGGAATTCGATTAGATATTTCACATTTACGAAATTTGTCGAAAGAATACTAATTGCAATAAAACACTCAACTAGTAGCATGATCGGAAAACATCATTTAGAAAAGTTAAGAAACACATTTTTTGCAAAACGCATTACATTTTATTCATATCGCTTGCATGCAAAAGTTTGTATAAATACCCTTTTTATGTAGGGGTTGACTCGTCGTTTGTTGATGGTGAAATAATATACCCAATCCAGAGGCGTTTTTTGTAGAGCAGAGTTTCCAAAGTTTTGTTTTTTGTTTTTGTTTGAACTGAATGGCCCTCTGCAGTACGACAATTTCTTCGACACTTAACAAACGTAAAATAATAGTAAGTTGTAAGCCAACGATATTTAAGCCATACTCGTTGTGTTTCAGTCATTTTATGTTAACCGTTTTTGGCCCATAGTTTCATAGTCGTTTCAACTCGATTCAACTTTCTTTTTTTTGGACAGATGGATTTTTCTGTAAGATGTCGAAAATCTTGCATTTGAAAAGGCTACGGAATTCTGTTAGATTATTATAGTGGACAATGAAAAGGTTGACCTAACAGACTTCCACCAACCGTTGGTTACTAATGTCACTTTCGGTTCATATTAGTTTTTATGTGGTTGGCGAAAACAATTTAGCTTTACAGATTCACTTACTTCAAAAACGTACGTAGACGAGTTGCGGTTGTTCGTAAGTTATAATTAAGGTACCACACTGGCCATTCTAGCGAGATGCTCTTGTTCAAATGACACGTATTCGTACGAACGAGGTACATTTGATTCGGCAGATTTTTTGCGGTACTTGTATGCTGAGTCTATGGTATCTAAGATTGCCCTTTTATTGTGAAATTCTCAGTTTCGTCGAACCAAATTTTAGGCGACAATAGCATGGTTCTCTTTCCCCGTGTTTTGAAAAAGCTCTCTCTATTACCAAGAAACAGCTTTTTCTAAGAGGTTGTAATTGGGCTGGGATATATTTCAGAATGAGTAACCGGAATCGTAGCCATAACAGCTGTTTACCTTTTGGTAAACCGAAATAACTTGTCGCTGTTAGCTTTCTGCAAAGTGTTTGCACTTCAGTAATGAAGCCCCAAACATTAAAATGCAGTAAGGAAAAAAGTATGCTTAGTAAGGGCAGATGTGACTTTTTTATAATTATGTTGTATGTATAACATATAATGTTTGATTAGAGGCGACTGATCTTATTCGTGTTAACTCTAAAAGATGCAAGTAGATTGTAATGATCAAATCCCTTTGCTACTGTTGTACTGTTATTTTATTATCATAAGGA
>NW_019213087.1:9748-12373 GCF_002532875.2 Varroa jacobsoni | reverse complement strand
CGGTTTTAGTTGATCTTTGTTAAAATCGAGAAAATAAAAGCTGCTGCAGTTTATGGTTAGCTAATATGAGTTTTGGTTAGTTCCCGTTGGCATCCAGTGTATAAACGTATTTTATTACTATGAACCATTACTAAAATATTACCTCAAAGTAAGCTATATTACTATTGCCGCTGATGTTAGGTATATCAGTTCTGCATTTCATTTTTTCTAGCAGCGATAGAATTAGAATGCTTCAAACGCACACTCGATAAACCATGTAGCTAGGCAGTCGACCTACCAATAGGTGCTCTCTGAGCGACGATACAGTGTTTTTTTTTACTTTTCAGTTGGACCATATTTCTGCATTCCAAGTTTTACGTCCAGCATCGCCGTTCGACATCCCATCAGAGATCGCTACTATATACTACCACGTTCCGCTGAGTTCTTGAAACGATATAAAAATTCCGATCGGATTGTTGACTTATCATAAGAAAACACTTAAACTGTTGTTGTTTCTAATCAACAAAGCTTTTTTCCTTAGACCAGGTCTAGTTATATTTAACCAATAGCCTTAGAAAACTACTTATTACGTTTTTCTAGGATGCTTACAGACAACGTTTTAAAAAACCATTATCAAGAATACCAACGAGCCTTACCAGCCAAAAAATAGTACAACGAGGTTATGATAAAAGATATAAAAAATCTAAAGAAAATCAAGTCGTGCGCTTGGCATCAGCAAAACACGTATCCATTGCACTTTAAGATATGATGAACAAAGAGTTACGCTCTAACAACGGCACATGCTCTCAATGAAGGCAATACGACCTAAGAACACAATGTTGCGTTTCACAGACATGATACAGTTTTTAAGGAAGATTGTTTGGATAGATGAAACAACATGAAAATGATATATTGCATTCACTAGACAACAGTAAGCCTATATGTTACACAGGATATGTATATGTAAATATAGAAAACACCGTTGGATAAGTTAACTGAGAAGGATTACAAATCCTTGGTTTTTATCTTTATTAATAATATTCCTTTTCGTTTAGACATCGAACCATCATTTCTGTCATTATTATTATTAATATCGTCATCAACCTCATGTCCATTATCATCATCAGCCTCTCGTCATAGAACACTGATTTGACCCAATTGGGTGTGGGATCTGCTTCAATCTGTGCCTCTCTCTGCCTGCCTGTCTGTCTGTCTGTCTGTCTGTCTGTTTATATAACCGTTTTCATCTATTCATTCGAACACCGCCTTGAGGCTACATGCGCACACACTCACCTTCCCTATCATCATCCTCATCGTTTGTTGTCTTTACCAGCATTACTCTTTGGCACCACGGACAATCATACTACTATTATAGTTAGAATTATCGTTCTTCTCTTTTTATTTTATATGTGTTTGATATTTTATGTGTGTTTGTGTGTGTGTTGTTATAATTCTTACCGTATTTATTGTTACGAGCGTCTATATTATTCATAATGTTCTCATAGTCGTAATAATTATGATTAGTGTTATTGTTACTTGTAAATAAGAACTGCATATATCTCAATGTTATTTAGCGTGCGCAATCTAGTACATATTCGTCATTACTTTTCTCTCTTTATCAGCATTTTCTTTCATCGTTATTGATTAAAACTGTTATTTTAATTGTTGTTGTTATGATTAGTATCAGTTGTCTTTCTTGTCTACTTCTTCTTATTATTATCAGTATCATCGGTAAACACCGGTAAATCAATGATCCATATTCGTCTCATTATTCAGTGTTGCTGTTGTTAAGATCTATTAAGATCAGAAGCAATACCAGTATCATCGTTCGGAATAGTAGAAAAATAGCAGAAATGCACAACACCACCATCGAAACGAACCAAACGTCACAGTGAACCAGTGTAAATCGTTCATTCTCGGCAGCAGTAACGGCCTGCTTTTATCTTTCATATCATAATCTTTCCGTGAGTTCACATTAGCAGAACGGAAATAGCTGATATATGCATACGCTATGGGCGGCTCTAACAGCTGCTGCTGCTGCAGCAGCAATAAAAACTATGCGTCTACGTTGCCACTGCTGCCGTCATTATGCTTATGGCACATGACGGCATGACGATGGATGCCTTGTGCTCCATATAGACCGTATAACGTCGACCGCCATAGTCATCATCATCACTTCGACAACAAGAACAACCTAACCGAATAATCATTGATACGGACCACCGCGGACACGACTCGCACTGAAAGAATGCCCCCCTCTTGCGACTTTTTTTTTTCTGCCAATTGCTCACTGTTCTACTGTTGCTATCACTTCTATCAGTGTTATATATATATATATATATATATATTCATGGAAGGCGGTTAGTGTTGGCCCGTTGTTATTTCGGAAAACACACATACTCAGGCGGGCACAGTTACCGCACGTAATAGTACCACTAGAATGAACACTGAGGAGGAACTGCGAGTTTTATCTCGGCGTTTCGATCTCGGTATGCTGCCACATAGCGGAGTAATGTAGACGAACAAATAACTGCAAAAAGGGACAACTGTGAGTTCGATTATCGTCAGTCGTCGAGGTAGTACACTTGCAAGTGGTTCTAGCCTTCGATGACACGGGTGGTGGTTGTAACATCGGAAGTAGAGAAA
>NW_019213087.1:0-9648 GCF_002532875.2 Varroa jacobsoni | reverse complement strand
ATACTATCGCAATAGCTCATATTTATTGTTATTATTATTTATTAATAGGGGTTAAACTAGTAAAACTAGTGTTAAAACTGCTAGTGCAATGATATTTTTAGAGGATCATCTTTTGCCCCAAATCTTGACTTTTTTCGCCGTTTCGTTAGGTTATTTTACTAAATTAACTGTTTTTGTTTTTCAACTATACGAATTTTTCATTCTGCATATATCGAATATAGATTTCGAAAAGTGCCATAATTTTTACGATTTCACCTCCGGTTAGAAAACTTTGTTCTCGGCCCACCGTCAGCCTGGAGTGTCATGCAATTTCCGGCTTTATGACGGAGACTATGAGGTGCGCACTCTTGGCCTTGTAGCAGTATAACTTGATTTTTTGTTGCTCCAGGTATGTATTTATACGCAACAACCATGCGCATCGCGGGATTCACGTCTGTTGGTTATTGCCAAATTCAAGTTTGGGCGCCACTGGTTTTTCCGTACCTTGTCTACTGTTGTCGCGGAGTGAAGATTCTATGACATCAGACCTCTCTTTGGCTAGATGCATTGTGAAGGTCGCAGTTAAATGGAATAGTGCATAATAAACTTATAAGCTGTTAATCAATCGACCTCACAAAACAGTTACTTTTCCATATGTTAGCTGAAAACAGCTTATATACTGTTAATTTATCTTTCCATCAATAGAAAGACTGACTGTGGTAATACCATGTTGCTAGCAACTTCTCCTGTTTAGGAAACAACCAAACTAAATATGGCGCGCTGGGTTGATTTATTTCGAAAAATCATTATTTTTTCTACGAGTTTTATGGAAAAGTTTAGATTTGGTTAGTTCGGAGTCGCTACCAATTTTCGGACAAATGATTTCCCCTTGTTTCTACGCCATGCTTCTAGTGATGATGTGACCGGTACAGCAGCTCTCTCCCATTCAACGACGACCGCCCGACGCATCGAATTGACCTTGTTGCACGTGGCGAATGCGTCAATCCGCTGAAACGCGGCGTCTCTTTGGCAGCCGATTCAGTTAGTCGGTTATAGGCCGCCAGAGGCTAAAGACAGCGGAGTGCCGTGTGCCGTCACCAAGGATCGTCGTCTAGCGCAGCTCAGCTCGCGGTAAAAGCAGCGCAGAGCGATTGCAGCGAACGTAGGCAGCAGACAACAGCGGTAACACATAAACCATGAATATAGTGTAGGCTTCAATAGCTGTGTCTTGCTCCAAAACAACGGATTTTAAAGAACATACCACGAGAATAGAACGACAATCAGTGTACGTGCAGCTGTTCCATAAGGGTACACATCATTTGTGAGCGTCTGATTGTTAGCGGTCGTATACGAGACGACCACATGCGATCGACATCGAACGTCCGACCAACAAGCTGTTGTAGTAAACTAGTACAGATAGAGCAACAGACGACGGCAGGAAGACAACAAGAGAGCATTGTGATTTTCAACGTCGAGTGGACGGTGCAGCGTTTTTCGGAATACTGTACAACCAAACAACAAATCGTTCATTGTTCATGTTTTGGAATATCGATAGGGCGACAGCAGTAATTAAATTTTGTGCACCAATCAAGAACAACAACAATAATAAAAGTCATTGTCATCATCACCACGAGCAAAACCGTACATTTTCTCTTCGTCTGTTTGTGCTACTGCTATCGTATATATAATCGTGTTCGACAACGAAGTCGCGAGATTGAACAGTTCTCCTATCGATTAAAAAAAAAAACGAGGACACAATTTGTTAACAGAACGTGTGTATGTGTGAGGGAATAATTAAAGTGGTGCGTGTTCCGAGAGGATTATTACCGTTTCGTTACGGGCTACCACAAGGAAATGCAACTTGTTGCTGCTGATTGTTGTTTGATATCTACATAACGACTGGCCGGACACCTGCCCTTTACAACTACAGTAGTAATAAGATTATTTTGTCGTTCGACTTGCGCGCTTCACCCTTCTTTGTGTGAGTAACAAGCTCTGTGAAGCGCCTATTACTAGTTCGAGAACGAGAAGACTATTTGCGAATTTCATCAAATACCGCATCACTTAGTCTATCTCAACAGACCAATTGATACAACATTTACAGCTGGTCCGTCAGTTGATGACTTAGCTATCATTTTCACATCGTGGTGCAACGATAACAGCACCCTGTAATATTACCACGCCTGTAATCAGCAGGGATACACCGCAAAAACAGTGACTTGCTCTACTTACGATTATCGTCTCTTCCCTGTTACCGTTACTACGCTTCAGCCCCCGACGGCGTGACTGACACCCTTGGGCAATTCAATTTACCGAGGTACACGCGCAAACGCAACCGCCTGCTGAATCAGCAACTCCTTTTTAGTACCCGCAAACTATTAGCTACACTATCGGGCCGAATTCACGAAGAGGGCGCATCCATCCATCGATCATACCATCACCATCATCATCATACTCTGGCCAATGATTGGAATATATATATATATATATCCGTTACTAAACGCTGAAGGCCAGTCTTAACGATAATCGACACTCGTTGAATTTTGGATTTGGTGACGAAGTGTGATTGTGTTTTGTGCAGTACATTGGCAAATACTTATTGAACTCGACTGAACCATTAGGTTTGTCTTGTTGTTGTTTTTGTAGAAGTATCAGCTGTTTTACGGTTGTCGAAGATCAAAATCCAGAACGGCCACAGACTAACCGGAATTTACCAAAGAACCCGATATCTACAGCATCAATTATTGCAGATCTGGATTGATTATAATGATGGTGCCCGCAGAGTGGTCTATAATGTGCGCTGGAGGTGCTTTGACTGTTTCCGCGCTGGGTATGTGCTAAGGATATAAGACCACTCGTTCTCCATACTACAGCTCTTCCCACAATTCTTCTTCAGGATAACTGCATACGTACGCTGCTATCCTCCTGTCGATGCTATTTCATACTGCGAGAGTGCTAGCAATAGCATAGCCGGATTGCGTCCTCTTGTCATTGTGTAGGATATTATATATTCAGAAATATATTCTCATTACTACCAGCAACCACAGGTCTAGAAACTACGGAGTATGGGTTGTCGGCTTTTGTGTGCGAAATAAGTGTTACTATTCATCTGCCGATCGAGCGACACCCAGAGTCTAGCAGTGTTTCGACAGAAATAAAAACAGCCAGGAAGTTATACGAGTTCAGAGATTGAGTGTGGATAAGGTTAGGTGATTTTCGTTGGAATTTGTGAGTGAGTGCTTGCGTAGCGAGAACACGCGTACAGCAAATACAGGTGGATTATTAGTGATTGACACTTGGTGATATAGACATTGGAGATTACACCTAAGGGACCGCAATTTATAAGATGGAGTTCCACGCGCCTAGCTTCGGCGACGACTTTGGCCTGAACCAGTACCCGTCTGCCGTGACAGCGGCAGCCACTCCCACAGCCGATGTGGTTACGACATCGTATTACGTACCCAGCACTCAGAGCTACGTTCACACAAACGCTGGTCTATACCAAACGACGGACACTGCTGACATGATGAGCTTCGGCACACACGAGATCTGGTCGCCGGCCCAGGTCACTCAAGTGCAGCCGTACCAGCAGCAGTATACAAATCTCGGCGTACAAACTGTACAGATGGCTCCTCAGGCCACTCACCTGCAAAATCTGCAGGTAGCAGGCCAACAGCAGCAGTCAGTACAGCCCGCACAGACTGCAGTTCAGCAACAGCAGCAGCAGCAGCAGCAGCAGCAGCAGCAACAAACGAGTGAGCTAACACGGGAATCGAGCCCGATGGCTGGGTCTCCCGATTCCTATGGAACGTCATCAGGCGGAGGTCCGATTAAGAAGCAGAAACAAGCTAAAAAGAAGAAGGATCCAAACGAACCGAAGAAGCCTTTGTCCGCCTATGCAATGTTTTTCCGGGACACACAGGCTGCTATCAAGGGCCAGAATCCTTCAGCGAGCTTTGGCGAAGTATCGAAAATCGTCGCGTCAATGTGGGAAAGCCTTGAGGCAGAGAAGAAAAACTCATACAAACAGAAGGCCGAGGATGCGAAGAAGGAGTACTTGAAAGCGTTGACAGCATACAAAGCCAACCTCGTGGCGCAGAGCGCTGGCGCGCAAGACAATTCGATGCCGAGCCCACCTCAGCCGGCACAGCCCCCCACGCCAGTTTCTGTTCCACAGACGCCACCGACACCAAACACGTTCAGTCAAACAGTAATGATCGAGCAGCATCACCCCGCTCAATGGGCCGCCCAGCAAATGGCGCAACAGCCTCAACAGCCTGTACAGATCATCTACGCTCATAACAACGTTCATCTGCAGGCTCAGCAACAAGCGCAGCAGCAGCTGCAAGCACAACCGCAACAACATAACGGTCTTCCAGCGCTGCCCGATTATCATTTATCAAGCGCCGGCACTCAGATGAGTGGCCAACTGCACAATCAGTATGCGACCACTTTGAACGTTCAGGTACCTGGTCAGGTTCACACGCAGCTTGGACAGGTGCAAAACCAGGTAGGACAGGTGCAGATGGTGGGTCAGGCCCCTGGCAGCCAACAGCATCTTACCACAACGAGCAGTCAACCTCTGCAGACACAGGCTTCTTCCCTTGTACATATGTCCTCTGCTCCAGCCCCGCTTGTCTCGCACAGTCAACATGTAATGACGTCCCAGCAGATGGTTGCACCGCATCCGTCTGTTGGAACAATGCAGCAACAGCATCCACCCCCGCAAAGTCTCCCGCCACAGCCTCAGCAACCGCAGATGGTTTCGCAGCAGCTGGACACGACAGGTGCAGGTGGCCTTCTGACGCCACCGGTAAGCGTTGGAAGTCAGCCGACACACTCGCCCGCACAGACTATCGTTTCGCCACAGGTTTCCCAGACGAGCCAACAGGTTCTGCACGTTGCTCATCAGCCTCCACAAGCGACGCCACAGCAGCAGCAACAACAACAGCAGCATCATGTCAAGCAGGAGCAACAGGCAACACCAGCGCCCGTTGTACAACAACAGGTTCAGCAGCAGCAAGCCCCTCAAGGCCCGCCTGCTGCGTCACCCGTTACCGCCGTTCAGAATGGTCAGGAGAGCGGTGAACAACTGCGGTCACCAGCTGCGCCCGTCACAGAACGACACGCCGGTCACGAGACGAAGGGAGCGTTTAATCAGCAACGTCTAGCTGCAGCGCAAGCAGCAGCGGCAGCTGGCAACAATAATAACGTCAGCGGAGTAAACGGCGCACTCAACAACAATGAGCCGTTAACGCCGAAAAGCGAGGAGGCGAACGGTGGTCTCTGCAGCCACAAGCCGATGTGTCGGCGAAAGGGCTGCGGTAATGCCGCTGTAGAGTGCGCGGAATGGGACAAGGAATACTGCTCGAACGAATGCGTAGTCTCTCACTGCCGGGAGGTGTTTAGTAGCTGGGTGGGACAACGGCAGACAGGTCCGCCTACCGGACCACCTGTTGTTAGTCAGTAGAGGCTAGAGTCAGAGAGCAAAGTAAGGCTATCAGTCAGTAATCATAGAGAGACAAAACTTTGGAAATGGAAAAAAACAAATGATCACTGTATCAAACTGTAAATTGCTGCTGCCACTACGAGCATCACCGGTAGCAACGCTAGAAACAGCAGGAAGTAGACAAGAAAACGATTGAAGCGCGTAGATGCCCAGAAAGACGACTAGACCAACAAGCCCCGGGTCGCGTGACTGACTACCTACCTTGCTCAATCAGCAGTACTTACCTCACCTTCCCAAGCTTTGCCACACGTACTGAGATCCTCACATATTTAGGTTGGCTTGCACCTCCTTATCACAGAATTAGGCCACAAAAAACAAACAACATAAACGGGAATTTTGTTCAAGCGGCGCCGCGTGCGGAGTTTGTTATGAGTATGTTTGTCAAGACCTTATTGGAGACATGTCTAAAGTGGGACGCACATTACAGACACGTTGCCGAAGAACAGCACCATTATAAAATATGACAAAGCCAAGCCACAGTCTTCTTTGAGACACAACGACGAACGAATCTCAACCCACAAACAAAAAAAATAATTCCAGGGGGCCAAAAGATGGATATTTCTTCACCCGAAATATACCACCTATTCATCTCCTAGAAATGACGGAAGAACAATTGGCTCACGTCGGTGAGGTCACCAATCGACCAGATCGGACAGGTCGTATCAACAGAATACATCTATAACACGGATTCACAATTACCGTCAGTAAGATTTGGCGAGCATAAGCACACATATCACGGCGATTTCATCAGTATCCAAGTAGTCATTCTTTCACGCAGCCATTCACCGATCAATATAATGGCTTCAGTACAACAAAGAACGCCGGCAGTGTTTCTCAGGATTATATTTAAAAGTAGAACTCGTTTTGACAGCGGAAGGGGCGGATTTCCTTTGAGTGTTCGGCGGTGCGAGTAAGCAGTGCAAGCTCAGAGGTTAAACGGAGTAGAGATAACGGATAATTGCAGAAGCGACGGAAGAAAAATCAGTCATCTGGCCACCCGCAAGGATTAACCACAGGCTAGGATTTTACTGCTGCATTAGAATGGAATACGTGGACGTGTAATGTTGTTGTACTTGTTTTAAAGATGGAACAAAAATGATGCAAAAAGTGATTCGCTGTAGGATGTAAACCCGAATGCAAACGACTGACGCAAAATGACTAAGATGCATCTAAACGATCACGCCCTCTTAATTTATTGTACTATCATTCTTGTACCATCATAGTGGCAGGCTCCCAGAGCATTAGACCTTGTTGTGTATATATATATATATATATATATATATATATATATATACAAACCTATTTATTATTGGGAGCATACACACATAAACACACATTAGAGGTATACACTTGGCATGTTTCTTTCCCAGGCTACTCTGTCACGCAAATATAGGTGTACCTCATATCTGACGTAAAGAATCAAAGAAAAGGGTGGAATTGGTACTCGTCGATTGCAATCGGGTAGCATGCATCCTTAATTCGTCATCCATGATCAATACTATACACAGACACTGACACGCACTCTTACACTTACACACACACAGTGACACAGACACATACACACACACAGAGAGACAGACACATACACACATACAGAGACACAGACACACAGACACATACACACACACACACACAGACAAACACACACACAAAACCCACACACACACTGCCTACAGACTCCGATATCAAATAATAAAAGAAGCTCATGGCACTGGTAAATAAAGGTCTCAAAATACTGCAAGCAAACATACAGATTTACACCTAAGGCTACATTTCCAACACAGATATATATATATATATATATATATATATATACATATATTATATAACACTGGTATATGCAATATCATTCGGGAGGGAGAGTAACAGAAATGTTGAAGGACAGCAAAGCGAGTCCTGTCTGTATATGAGTGTTAGCGAAAGAACTAGTTACCGCTGTTTGCCATTGTGAGTCATAATGGCCGACAGGCCACGTTGCGGAAGCGCTGACCAATTCACCTGCTTCACTGGTAACCCGATGGCTGTGCGGCATATTAAGGTGTCGCACGCTCGCGCCTCCCGCCCACCCCTTCAGTGTAGAATGCAGTAGGGCTCTGTAGGGCGATTGCCGCAATCGTGTCATGCTGTCGACGGTGGCAAGTGCCCTTTCTTTTTTTTGAGCAGCGCCGCGAATATCGCAATAACAGCGGATTCAGAGGGAAGAAAATAACAGTATAGAGAGAAGAAAACCAGAAACAAGTCAATAACGATCTAGGACAAAACTGTACAGTAATAAAAGTGTAGCATGATTATGGGTGGACAGGTTGCTACATCGGCAAGAATACGATCACAGAATATTCCCATAGTCGTTCAGGACTCGAGACCAATATTTTCGTCTTGCGGTGTTGACCCTATGCATCTTTTATATATATATATATATACGTTACTAACTTCAATGTGACAAAGAAAGACAAGCAAATAAATAAAAATAATACACCTGCCCGAATGATCGCACCAACCGATCAGTTAAATAGTTATTTCTAGGTAGCAAGATCGTCAGAGCGGTAACGTTGCAACAGTTTATATTATGGGAGAGATTTGATGGATTAAAGGAAACGCTCGAGAAAAACGTTAATATAACAACTGAATTGACACGATGATTGTCACGCAGAAAACAGTAGATAAGGCATGTTGTGATGATCTGATATTCTCCCTCTCTCACCATATATATATATTATGAAAAGGAAGAAACGAAGTGATATTCACTAGATATCACCTGTACAGGCCAGCTGGCCTGAATCCTGAAAACTGGGTCTTGAAGAACGATCGCGCTATGTTCTTCCGTTTGTCGTAGCAGGCAGTGGTCACTGATAGTTATCAAGGTGCCTTTCTTATTATTATTATTTATGGAAATAGATGGAATAGAAAGTCGAGTTGGGGGAGGAATGATGGATGGTGAATATATAGCGGTCGAGCAGTGGAGCGTACTAGTGTTTCTTATGATGACCGAAAGAGTTTTCCTGTGTGTAGGTGTTTATTACTGGCGTATACATAGGCAGAATGAGTGAACGAGTGATTGTTTTTGTGAGCATCGTCTTCCTGTCCCAGATGTGTGTTGTAGAGAGATGATTGTTCACAGATAGTTGAGCCCTATCAAGAGAACGGGAGACTTCCAGGGAACAACGGTACGGTGGACGGACGATAAGAAAGCAAGTAGGCAAAAAAGAGAAATATCCCGTTAACATATGTCGTCTTGCAGTAGTGCCCCTTGTACTCGTATTTTGTTCATTTCTTGTTGACGATCAGACCAGAGTTATCTCGTGGTGACACGGAGCTTTTTTCAATGCCGTGGCGCTACCGTTGTGTCGGTAGATCCCGGCCAACACCTATTTGCAGTTGAAATAAGTGCCGAGAGTGATTAAGTGACATTATCATCGTTAATGGATTGATTGATTGATTGATTAATTGATAGCCTGACCGATTGATTGACATAATATTGCTATAGTGTATGAATGTAATGATAGACGGCGGATGATTGCGAATACTACGCATAGTAGCAGTTCTATGCTGCTACTGACCATGTATAACGAAAGCCCTCCAGGAGGGACTGTGTCCCGGTTTACACATCTTTTTGTCTGTGGAATATCAAATGTCGAAATGAGTTATGGAGATATTTAGATATCGTGATGGAGTGTGTAAACTCGCTCAACAATCAATATAATTATAATAATAATTACGAGGATGATAATAAAGATGGTGGTGATGAAAGAAGATGAGAAAGTAATAATAAAGTAAGATTATTATTAATAATAATTATTATTATTAGTATCGTTCAACATATGTATATGGACTTGATTTTTGCGCCCAGACCCGGGGATCTGCTTCGATTACTCTCAATAATAACAGGAGTATGGTAAACATAATGATAATAATATTAATAATGATGATGAGCAACCAACGTGGCTTCCATTGATCACCAGGCAGGTAAACAAACGCAACGTGTTATAAGCGAGAAGTGACAAACGGAACTCGATAAATAGTTTAAAGATCACTTCCTCTTTTATCGTGTGTACAGAATTCATTATGAAGTAGGTTGAAGATGCTATCGTGGTATTCAGGTGCCGTTCACTGCTCGGCTAAACAATCATCATGAGCAAGCAAAGACCTCTGCATAGCTTAAT
>NW_019213086.1:174364-361219 GCF_002532875.2 Varroa jacobsoni | reverse complement strand
AAAAGAAGCCACGTCCAGAGTTCCAGACGCAAATGTTAACTGCAGACTCGGTAGAATTGTTTTATTAGTCAAATTAAACGGCATCGATCTTGTCTGTCTTTTGGTTTTTTTCAGTGTATCCTATATATAGCCATACATTATAAACCTTTTTAGGCTTGCGTTGCTTCAAAAAATCTTCTTTATCGTGAACAAAGGTTTAAAATCGCATATGATTTTTTTACGATACGCAGCTTTGCCCTTTCAGCCCTAACCTAAGCCCAAACTTTGCAAGACAAACACAAAATACAAACACATATATAATAAATATAGAGACAAAATGGATGCCGCGATATCCGATAGCCAATGCTAGTATATATAAACCATTCACTCACCTCTATATATCGCATTTATGAGCATTATCGCATGAAGCAGAAGAAAGCTTTTCTACAATGGTCCACGCATGCTTAAAGAATCGTTGAGAAAAACCTGGTTGCTTACCCGGCGCACGGCAAATTCCTTATAAGAATAGTTCATTTTCAGACCGCTTCTTAGCGGTGAAATACGGTACCCACGGTGAAATATGTTTCATATTATTGTTTATATATTTACTGTTTTCAAGCTTGAGAGCTGTTTGTTGTCAACTCTACTGAGAATTGCTAGAATTTCTGGCTCTTAATTGTAGTACTTTGATACTTACGTCACCCGCATTCAGTATTCCCAGTATTAACCTATTTGAGGTATTCCTGCTTCACTCCAGCTTTCTTGTCACTCGGAAACAGGTGTCCTGTTAATCATCGCGTACTCTTACAGTCTTCGACTAAACCGTGACGTTGGCCCGTTGGTCACCCTTCGTCCATTCTGCTATACTTATGTGAAACCTTCATTTGCGAAATGCCATCTAGATATTAATCCATACAAGTACCAAATTAAGTAAGCAATGTCAAAATATAAAAATGTACCAGAAATTCTCAACTAGGCAACTATATACAGCTATATACTATACGATGTCATATTCTGTCCTGTGGTACAGTATTAGAAAGCATTTTTATCTGCAAAAATCTGATTTTCTGCCCACTGCATAAAGCTCGAAAGGGGAAATAATTGTGATATTGGGATGTTTCGCGGTCACTTTAGGATGCAATAAATTCTACGGGGAAGGTTTTGTCCAACACAGAAACGATGTTTTAGCAAACGCGCCATTTTTACCATTCTGCTTTTCTTTTAGAGCAAATCTACTCTGAAAAATCTCAACAACAGCTGTAACTTTCTTTGAGACAGCCGATACATGCGACACGTAGATATATAGGTGTATATTTACCAACTTTAACTCGTTTATGAGTATAGGATAAGGGTTAGAAAGCTTTAAGGTCGGTTGCCTAGATTGTTATTGGTTGTTTGTATCTGGCTTCAGCCACTTGAGCCGCGTGCGGACTTGATTGCCTAGCTGCAGCTAGCTATCGTTAACTCGCAGCCAACAGGCGTATCATATGGGGTGTGCAAGGAGGGCTAGATGGGGAACCAACCAGGCAAGCAGCCTTCGCATCGCTACGAAACGTTTATATTTTTTGCTTATAGCAACACCCGCGACTATGTAGCTTCTCGACTGTTACGAGGATGATAAACGAAGACGAACAGAAGAAAGACTCAGCTAAAGATATAAAGAGAGAAAAAAGTAGAACGATAGCCAAACCTCGCGCGTAAAGGTTTCGCGATTCAAAGCGCTTGAAACGGTGTCGTCGCTGCTGGTCGTGGCCCAGCGCTGCCGTCCAAGCCTTTGCTGCTCCCTATTGCCTTTGTGTCCCCAGTCGGAGGACCCCTTGCCAGCTGGTCAAATCGACGAGGCACAGACCGCCCATTTGGCTAAGGATGAGTGTGCGTCGCTGGCGGTTTGCCTGCCTATCTGCCTGGTTGTCTGACTAGCTAACCGGAGTTGAAGCAGCCAACGAGAATGGACTTCTGACAAGATTCAAGCTGAGACTGCTGAGTTCAGCCTCATGCTCGACCCGTGCGTGCTGTTAATTAAACCGACCGAACCCAACTAGACCGGTGAATGAGCACAAAGAGATAGTAAACGAGGGGTTAGCGCAGTAACGTTCAGATATCGGTGAGCAGCTGAGGGCTGAGAGACTTGCATCACCGCCCACAACAAGGCAGTCACCCACTCTCGTAGTTCGTCTTACTGCGCTAACCCTCTTGTTGCTGTCGTTGAAGTTGAAAAAAAAAAAAAGAAAATGTTGTATCCGGGTGTGGGTGTGAAACATTCGATGCATACAGCGATACGTGTGCATCGAGGTGGGTCGACAAGCAATCGAATTGGAAAGAGGAAACTATCTAGGCACGCGGAATAGCACCGAAAAAAAGGTCGAGCATTACGCTACGTAGCAGTGCGGCTAGTCGTGGCCATCCTGCCATATATATCAGTTGGTAGCTACAAGCTGTATAAGCAACGATTAAGAGAAATATACGTTGTAAAGTAAAAAAGGTGCTCGAATCAATCATGGCCATAACACACGTTCGTCTTAATGGCGGTCTTCGCTGCGCCGTACCTCCTTGTTCACGGCATAGCTTCCTATGTGGGATTGAACGTCGAAATTATACGCAAGCCAAAGGTAAAAGTATCATGATTTGGAGTTTTGCCGTAGCACAATTACGACTCGGCTGCCGCGCCCTAAAATCAGCGGAAGGCTCTCTTTGTTGCCTTTATTTTTGTTTACCTAAAAAGCGAAACATTTAGGAAATCTAGATGTAAGGAGGAATTAGGGATGACGTAACTTTTGAAGTGATTCCATTGTGTTAGTGTTATCTATAAGACATATCCGTGCCCAACATTATAGGATCACAATTGCGGCTAAGATCGCACGCCACTTCCGGAAGGTGGTAACGATCTAACTCAATACTGAGCAAAATTGTTTTAAGCTAATGCTAAATGTCTTCACTTCATTGCATGCATCATGTATACATACACCACTGATGCTGAAGTTGTCACATCACAGCTTCGAATTGTTCAATTTCATTACAACCTAGACACCACTTAGGTTCGATTAAAGAGATTAAGCTAACCTTTATGATGAACTTTCGGTGAAGGGAAAGACTAATATGATTTCCAAATTATCAAAAATGTGTTCATCCTTAATATTATATGTTAATATTTTATGCGGTCACACAGCATGGGCTAACGTAAACGGGAGCAGATGGGTACATTGCGAAAAAATCATTGTAGTTAAAAAAAAATCAGAAGAAAATAGCTTGAACTTGACTGAAATGTCTTTTTTTTTTTTTTTGGTGAAATATTGTTTCTGTTTGCCCGATCGCGGGCCAGCCGGTTAGTATGACTTTTTATTGTCCTAAATGGAAAAGCAGCAGCTAATGTCTTTTCACCGGTCGCTTGGATAAAGTCTAAAACAAAAACTTTGCTAATACAAGAAATCACGCGACTGTCCAATGTTCTTCGGTTTTTATTAATGTTCTGTTTTTTTTTCTCTCAACTTTTACTCATTTCACGTGTCCTATTTACCCGTTCAGTATACGCTTATGAATGAATACGGAGTTCTCGGTGCGCCAATTCGCTTTGAGCCTCCTTTTCCTCCTCTTTTTTTTACATTTCCCTCATGCTAAGGTGGTATAGTGTTGCCATATCGAACAGCCACATGAGCTGGTGAAGTTGGCGGGGCAACCTTTTCTATTGGCGTTAGATGTACTCTTGCCTTATCAAGCGTCTCTCGGCGTCATCCCGTCCCTTGCGCTCTACGGCACTCGCTCTTTTTCCCTTTCTATTCTTCGTTGTGTGCTTCGTTGCAACTCTTCGCTTTTGCAGCAGCAGCAGCAGCACCAGCAGTGACGCCAGCAGCTGCACCGGTAGCAATCGCAAGGAGGAAGCCTGATTTCTTTGGGTTCGACTTCTCTGTTTCTCGCTCCCCAGCAACAAACCCAGGTCTCAGCGGTCTCTGCTCCTCACTGTTGCCCTATTACACCGTAGTGCCTCCTGCTGACATCCGTAGCTAGATCTATGCCGAAGATCATACGGCGGCAGAACACTGGCCGCTAGATAGCGACTTAGCAAGAGACGAGAAACGGAGAAAGAGAAAGTGAGAGTACACACCGTAGCCGCACGTACATAAGCGTAGCGCACAGGCAGCAAACCACGCTAGTCACGCCGGTCGGCCCACTGAGGAACGCTTGTCTTCCTCTCTTCTGCGGCCTCTTCGTAGCTTAGCAGCACTACACAGTAGAAACTCGGCACACAGTCAGTATCCACAAAGCAACAGTGGTAATTTTTCATCAAAATATATTTATGAGTGGTCGCCTGGCTGGCTTTTCCCTGCTGTTTTCTGCTCTCCTTTCCCTTGCTGACACTCGGCGAAGCTCTCTCATTCTACTCAGTCATGCGGTCGGTCGGTCGCCGCTGCTGCTAGTACTACGTAGAGTAGTGCAATGTGCCTTTGCTTCTTCCATCGCTCCCGCCATGGCCGCCGTTACTAGCTGAAACGATGCCTGACTCGCTGTGTCGAGCATAGAGACGAAACTCGAGTGCTGATGGCAGTAGTGGTGGTTGTGAGTATAGACGAGCTCGCCTAAGCAGAGGTTTTGTGGTAGGGCTAGCTTACAGGGTTTTGGGGGAGGCCTGCACTGGGACGAAGGGACTGGGAAGGCCATATATTATCTGTGTGCTTAGTATCCCCGAGACAGCAGCAGCAGCAGCAGCAGCCTTCGGCTTCTTCGTTTGCGGCCTCGGCGAAGAAGTCTTTTCGTTGCCGCGTCCGCTTTGCCTGCTCTGAGTCGTTCGCCAAGGCGAAGCCAGGCGAGGTTAGGCGAGGTTCTTTCTACAGCCGCAGCAGCAGCAGCAGCAGCAGCAACCGGGTGAAAAGAGCCAACGAACGATGACGCTGAGTGGTTTCTCGCTAGTTGCGAACAAGAAAAGAAGGAAAAGAAAAAGACGACAACGACTCTTGTCTTGCAAGGGGATCTGCATCCTACTTCTGCCGCTTCTTGCCGTTGCTCACCTAACATCCTTGCTTGGCAAGTGAACGAACGAGAAGCCAGCCCGCCGTCCAGAGCTACTCAAAGTCGAGCCGCGACTGGCCTGCTGCTTACCGCCACTAGCGCGGGTAAAGCCGCCGAAGCCGTTCGTTGGCAGAAGAGACCGCGGTGGCGGGACAGGCGGCGGTAGTGGCTCACCGTCCTCTTTTCCTCAAAGGCAAAGGCACCGTTAGTTGATGTAGTGGCGAAAAAAAAACGAAAGAGTCCACACGCTTTTCGTTCCTGCAATTCGGAGAGTGTTGGATTACTGATAAGTTGCCACGCACGCCAATGATAGTGTCGCTGCCGCTGCCGCCGATGCGGTCTCTGGTGCATACGGTGCGCTACCAGGAGGCCGCTGCTCGCGTCGTCGTGAAGAAGGACGCGAGGGAGGATGGTGACTGAGAAGCTGCGCATTGAGAACGATGACGGCAAAAGTAGGAAAGAGCTCGCGTAGAACATTGACGGGTACGCACGGACCAACGGGCCGATTGACGAAGCAGGCTCAGCTGATGCGCCTCGTGAACGAACACGAAGAATGACAATGGCAAAAATGTTTTCGATTAAAAAAGCCAAACATGGCAAAGGCCATGTCACCATGGCAAACATGTTAAGTATGGAAAAATGAGAGGATGAAATGGAAAGCAAAATTACTTTGTAAAATTATAGGTACAGGGAGTGCTGGAGAAAATCCACCATACAGGGCATATAAATGTGAGTTAAGGGAACGATCATACAATTTTCGGTACTGTGAGAGTGAACCGTAAGCGATAATTGATTTTTTTTAGGGGTGTAGAAATTTTAAAATGATTCTGACTGCACGTACAAAGGTAATGTTCTTGGTTACAGCGTGTAAGTAGTAAAGAGAAGGCAGATTTTTTTTTGGCACGCCGGATACCACACTGTGCAGGCGAGCAGTTGGCGAGTATACGAAGCCTAGAGCTCGATTCTAGATTTCGTATACTTGATCTCCCAGGCTTTTCTATATGATACGTTACTAAATTGAGAATTACTTAAGCAGCTTATAATGCTAAACTTTATTCGTTTCAACTCTATATTGTGAATTATTTGTCTAGTCGTTTTATTGCGCATCTTCGCCTATTCTGTCTTAATATGAGTCTTCTAGGATTCAAAAGTTTATTTGAGGATCTCACTTTATCAATACTAGTTAGTTTTATTTAATCAATATACTGTTTCCTAGAAGAAGATTCCTAGAGAAATCCTGTTTCAGTAGCGCCGGATCACCTTAACAAAACACAACTGTCTTTCTTCAATTAAAGTAAAATAATAACATTCATTTATATCGCCTATATATGACAGAGTTTTTTCTCTATTGTGTTTTTTTAATCACTCATAACCATCAAATACGGCATAAATGTGCTAGTACAGAGTGGAAGTTATAATTGATTCATCTTACGCGAATCGCAGGTACGCGAAAACCAAACTTTCTCTCCCAGGATCTCTTCCCCAAGAAAAGCCTTTATTTCGAAATTACATATATATATATATATATATATATATACATATTGCCTAACGTAATACTTTTAAACTCTGCAAATAGTGCAACCCGTGACAATTAGTTATACTTTCGCTACTACGCGCGAACCACTAAATTTAAAAAGATACGATATTTTATGGCGTTTTAAAAGGTATTTTTTAAAATCTTCCAGGACAACCTCAATATCTAGAATTCTTCGCCGACCTTGATGATCGACTTTGAAGATTTTGCTGTGTGTAAATCCCTTTTGAATCTAGCTATTAATCAGATGCACCTGTTTGGATACGCGCATTACTTCACTGAATGGAAGAACTACAAGGCCTTTACTGGAATACAAATAGGTAATGCCAATTTGATAATACCGCCTAAGTTGGCCTTGCGAGTTTGCTAAACAGTGAACGTCTCTCCAGTGAGGCTTAACTTAAACTCAGCAACGATTGTTGTACGTAGGAAACACGCTACATTCATTTTAAGCGAAACTCCTCTTAAAAAATTGGATTTATCATGACAGACATGTAGTAAATACTTCTTGTACATACAGAAGCTATGCTTTGATGAATTGTCATTAATCAAAAAAGGTAACAACCTGCCAGGACAACAAACGTTTGCTTTTTTTTTCACGTATCTTGAACTTACCACCTTTGACGCATTTTAGTTTCACCCATCAACCGATGTGGCCTACAACGGATAGCTATCAAACGTTTTTCCAGCCTTACTCCAAGAACCATCATTGAACAATATATCAGACTGAACTTCTTGTTTAAGATGCTCTATATCTAGCTATCTTAATTTTTAAAGTTATGCTTTTTTTACAAGCAGCTACAAAAAAAAACAAGTTCATGTTCTCGGCAGTGCTTAGCTATTGTGTTGATAGTGTCCAAGGTTCGTTTCCGCAAGTATTCTGTGCGATCCCATCTTTTGTGGAGTTCTAGGGGACGTGGGTTGCCCCAAAAGGAAAAGGCGATTTTTCCGACGCATTTTATTCTCGTGGGCTAATCTTTCCAATCTTTCGTAGCATGGGTGTTTTCAGTTGCCTTCACCAAATTCGACACAACGTTCGTCGAACGGCTGAATCCCGCTTACTTCTTTCTTCGACCCCCGTTTGCTCCAAGTGCCTTTTCGTGCCGCAGCAGTCCGTCGTGACCGGGAGAGCCGTGGGAGGAGAACTCATTAAGTCGATAAAACGCCGAAGTGAGTTGACTACTACTGCCGCCGCTGCTGCTGCGCTGAGAAGGTCGAAGCTGAAGCGACTGAAGCTTGGGCTGATTCGCTGCTGCTGCCGAAACGATAGAATATCGACAACCTGTTATTGCTTTTTATGAGAAAGCGAACGGGTACAGGAGAATGATGTGAAATATTTTAAAGGCTTTTTCGATCACCTTGTTCCGTTGTGCGTTCAGTTTCGTTGAACCTTTCACTGGTGTAGTGGTACTATAGCCGTGACTGCTCGTAGGGCTATTGCTTCTGCATGTCTGCGCCAGTTACCAGGGGAGTGAGCTCCTTCGTTCGTGTCTGTTTCGAAGCAACCCCTTCAACTTTCATCTCCTTTTCTGCCTTCCGTCCCATATACTTCCCAAACTAGCCCCTCATTGGTTCCTACTGACACGGCCAAAGTTGGGTGATTTTAAGTAGCGATTACTGCTCGACGAGCTCGCTCCCTGCCTGCCTGCCTGCCTACCTTGAACCACTTCGTCCTACCTTTTTCCGTGAGCATAACAAAGAGAAAAGGCAAGAATCGCAAGTAGACAGCCTGCACGGTTTTGCCGATTCAAAAATGTCGACGAACAGGACAGAGATGGCAGAATGCGGGGGGCTGGCAAGATGGAATACTGGGGGTTGAGAGCGCTGCTGCTGCTGCGGAAGTAGAGAAAAGTTGCAAAGGGAAAAGGACAACACGGATATTTTTGAGCATCGCAAGACACGCAGATTTTCTTAGAAACATCTCAAACGAAAAGATAGAGGAAGCGAACAGGGACGCTTTGGTGCGAGCTGTATGGGATTATTGCTATGTAAGCTTCTAGGTTTATCCTTTCTAGAAGGGCTGATATAAGACATGTTGCTTGTCCTATACTTGTCTTACATGTTAAACCAAAGTATGCAGAAAGACTATGCCAGAACTTCTGCTTAACTGAACACCTAAGTTGAAGCGGCTCCGAACATCTCAGAAATAGTATCAAACTGAGCTTAGAGAGTGAGCTTTGTTTCATGCACTATTTTCTCCAATACCATATCTGTATTAGCCTTAATCATGTAAAATTATATATAGTGAATGTATATCTAATAGATCCAGCCATGTGCTGCCCGGCTATCAATGCTACCTTAGAATGTCTGTTTGTCGAAGGGTATGGTAGTCTCGAGCACAAATATGTTTCTTGCGCTAATGGAGCCTTACGTGGAAACGTTGACTTATTTCTAGGTAGTGGCAATGCCTAAAACGCCATATATTGATGACCCTTTGACTAAAGTCGCCAACACGCTGGCTAAGTAGCTGCATTAAATACTTTGTCCGGCCTTTGGCATGAAACGAGATGCAGGGCAAATCATTGACTATCGCATTTAGCTCTATCCATGTTATCGTGTAGGTCACGTTGTTTCTAAGGTAACGGATCTTACAAAGCTATCTCTTGTTAGGTTTACCATTTAACCATTTAAACGGATAACGCCTGCTCCGAGACTTGCTTGCTGCCGCCCAGCAAACCGAACGAGAGGCGAAAAGTTTCCGTTTGCCTTTGCGTGATTGGAGTGTATCACATAAAAAAGGACAATTTATGGACCTGAGGTGGGAACCGAGGAGGGTATCGGAAAGGCATTAAAAAATATCGACCCTTTTTTGAATAATTGCGCCACAGGCGTAACAGGATAAGAGGGGCTAACAACAAATGCCGTCTGTTTGCTGTTTTGCAAGACGAAAAGACCTGCACAACAATCATTATCACTACCGCCATCATCATCTTCATTCGTGTTTCAAAAGGGTAATAAAATATCTAACGTCTTCCTTTTCTATAAGTCAAGCGAAAAAAAAATTGTTGCTGTGTCGTCGTCGCTCTGCGCACAACTTCAACTCATCATTTGATCATCAACAAGTTTGAGACAATTGTCGTGTATCCCTACCCTGTATCACTTAACTATATCATCCGACTACGCGATGACTGTACAACAGCAATGGGAAGAATCTTCTCGTTCATGTCGCAGACTTTTAACGCGGATAGCCTCTAGCAAATCTTGCGCGAACCGACGTTACCCCTCGTTCAAAGTTGATACAGAAAACCCCGACAACATGCACCAGAACTGCACAAGGGCGCTAACTAGCATATAAACTGCTATAACGTAGCCATATGCCTGCATTCTCTGACCGTCTAAATTGCTACTCCTCCACACGAACCCCTGTCCGCCTTCCTTCGCGCAGTGAATTAACTGTCTTGTTGACCCTCTGTATTGCCGTCCTCGCTGTCTTTGTATCGCTGTTTCTCTCTTTGCCTCGAAAGCGAGCGCCCGTGGATTCTCCGTATTGTTGAAGGGTGCCACGTGAGTGGAAGACTGGGGAAGCAGGGCAAAAGATGGAAGCGTAAGAGACTGAGTGCCATCTCTGGGCACTTAAGCTGCTCTGGTCTGCTTTGAAATGCTGTTTCTTCGTCCGCTAACATTACCGCCTAGTTGAGCTGACTCGACCCAGACTTCAAAGTGGGTCTCAAGTCCTAACCAAACGCTACTTCCACCGCCCACAGTTACCCATCGACAGCATCTCCGAGCATTTTTCGTGGCCGGGAAACACTTTAAGATTCGTAAACATCGTTAGCTTGCTTGACTGCCCGCTGGTGACTAGCACCACAAGAACTTCTCTGGCGCTTCTTCATCGGTTGATGCTGCGTCTTCGATGTCTTCAGCAGCGGAATTGGCGCGACCGCCGCGGCCTCGGCTGCTACCGCCACGATATTGCACATAAGCCAAAGGGAGACCCACTCGGACGCGTGCACTCGGCGCACTTCACCGCTGGGTCTTAGCTTGAGAGAGAAAAAGAGTGAGACGAGAACAAGGCAAGCGATGGCGGTGTTGGCTTGTCCTTGGTGACAGGGGCCAAAAAAAATCGTAATTGGTGTCATTTTGGCGCGAATTGTTGGGACAAGGCCTGTGAGTCTCGAGGTTCGCGCCATTTCGCCCCCAATCCTCCCCATTCATCCACTGATGCCTTGTGAGCGCTTGCCGACCGCTCCCACTCTTCTCTAGTAAAACTACGTTCACTTAACGCAAGCAGAAGAGTTCCACCCAAGTTCACATGTCGTTGCGAGGTAAGTGCCTAACTGGCGAAAAAGACGACCATACGTACACACACTCACAAACAAACAACTTCAACCAATTGCAGTCGCGTCTCAATTTGAACAATCACGTTCGAAAACAGAATACTACAAATAGGGATAGCAAGCACGGGGGACGCGGTGCAGGAAGCAAGCATAAGGTGTGAACAAAGTGAGAGTGCAGCTTGTTAGTTTATTGTTGGGTCAGGCTTTTAAATTTGGTAAATTGCGGATTTGGATTTGCGAACAAGCCAACGTGCCCGAAGGTTTGTGGGGGAACAAAGGAGGATAACGAGGGGGGTAACTGATGCGCAACCTCTGACACATTCGACAAGGGTTTGTTCAAAGAATTGTTACCAGCAAACAAACGCTTTCGCGCCAAGCCCGTCGTCTCTTATATCTTCGAATGAGTGGAATCTACGGTTAAAATTGTGTGGCTGGCCCTTAACATAGTGGATAGCAATTCATAACGGAAACCTTCATAGGTTGCTTTACGTGCATCCATCTAGAGAGAAAGCTCGGACTCCGTAAAACGTTTAGCCGCACTTCGGAGAACAGTAAAAGAGGCAATGCGGTCCACCGCAGTGAAACAAATCTGGGTCCCTTATGTTCGTTGTGTTTGACTTTTCGAGCGGGTAATTTATCTAAATGTTTTTGACGAGATAATTTGGCATTAACATAGTAAGATTATCAGTTTTTTGAATTGCCAAAGCGTTATTCGTTTCGTACTGTTCATATCTAATACTGTAGATGCGTCCTTTGATCCCGTGACCGCATTTATTTTTCGAGCATGCACGATTAATCCCTATAGCTACTAATAACAAACAGCTATTTACCAGCTGTTGTTTTACTTCCACTTCGCGGGAAAGGTTCTCATAGTTGTTTTGTACCGGCCTAGAATGCCAATCTTCAGTTTCAAACAAGCAGATGTGCTATCGATTACGGAGGATCTCTATCCCTTCCCTAACGTATAATGGTTGGTTATCGCTACGGTATTAAGGTTTCAAGACCGTACCAAAGAAAAAAGACGACCGTTATGCATTATCTCCAAAAGGGTTATTCTGTCCATTCCGTACCGTCTATACAAGACTCCCTGCCACAAACTCGACAGATAGGCCAGGCTAAACTAAGTAAAAGGAACTTTGACAGCGGTAACTTTGGGCAAATAAAGCCAACTTCATAACATCGGCGGTTCGTTTTGCTCTATTTGTGCTTGTAGCGGCAAAGTGCAATGGTGATGGTTGAAAGATTTAGTCCAATTGCTTATCTTCTGCCTCTGCGAAGCTGCCACCTTTCCCCAATTCGGGTTGCTACTATAATGCGTACTCGTCTTAGTAGTATTTGTCTATGGTGTCGTCCGCTTTCTCTCAAATCTCATTCGCCTATTCTATCGTATCCCCCTCGCCTTGTGCATCATCCGCAAGAAAGCGGCGAGAAGTGAAGCCTATTCAAGCCTACCACCGCCGCCGCTATCTGTCCGCTTTCCGGCGCTAGTCATTAATGTCATATTTACGAAATATAATTTGTTTGATGATATATTATTCATATTTGTCATGTCCCGCCAGCCAGCTAGCCTCCCGCCCACGCGCTAGCGAAACAGCAGCCGTTTCTCTTGGATGTAGTAATGCTGCGCGAATTCATAGTGTAGTCTGGGTGACTCTACAAGAGAAGGGAGGCCCTACATTCCCGGCCAGCAGCCCCGCACTCTTTCGCACGAGCTCCACAATTGCGAGTTGCTTCGCCAACAGATGTTGTCTGTTAACTGGGAACGAACTCGCACAGACCAGGCAGTTGGTAGGACAACGAGTTGACGGTAGTGGCGACCGCGGCGTTGGCGGCTGTACTAGAAGCAGTAGTGAGCCAGAGTGCTGGGTCAGTACTCAGGGCCACAGAAACAACATCGGCAACAGACACAATTATGGTGACTAGAACCGCTTCTCAGATAGAGAGAGCAGCGCACGGTGAAATTCACTGTGATCGTGTTGGCACCACGATACAATCCTATCCTCATCATAGGACTCATAGTGTTGGAAGACACTATGGCCGACGGCTTACTACAGGACGCACCAAGCGATGGCGTACACTTTTCTACTACACTTGGTCTATTTGACTGCCGTTGCTAGCGCACTGGTCGCTGTCTCTTCGCTTCCGTTCTCTCAGAATTTGTCCCAGTTTCTCCGACTCCCATCGACTCCCAACACCCACCCTCACATCGCTGCTGGTGTTGAATATTGCATTATCATTTTTAGCTAGCGTGGGGGGTGACCGCGACGACGACGACGACGCAACAGCCGCGAGCGGCCGCTCCCTCCACTGTTACGACTACTACGTCAACAGAGACTGTCTCCCCGAAGCATTGGCCGTACCAAGCATGTTCTCAGCTCA
Organism: Varroa jacobsoni; assembly: GCF_002532875.2. Taxonomy (NCBI): domain Eukaryota; kingdom Metazoa; phylum Arthropoda; class Arachnida; order Mesostigmata; family Varroidae; genus Varroa; species Varroa jacobsoni. Next base: position 348,049 of record NW_019213086.1, on the reverse strand, counting down.
CGCACAATGTGATACAAGATTGTGATGCCAGCCATACCATACCCCTTGAGATATTCTTCTCTGACTTCTCGGCTGGGATCAAAGGGAAGGCGTGGAAGGTGGGGGGGGCGGCAAATGCAGAGAATAACCACTGGCTTGCGCCCCTCTTTCGTTGGTTACTGGTGCGACTAGATTTTCAATTTAATATAGATAGGACTACGTGGAAAGCAAGCCTGTGCGAAGAGAATGATAATGACGCAATGTAGAAGTGGAGTCTCTAGATGGTGACCAAAATTTTGTTGTAGAAAAAAATCAGGAGACGGACTATCCACGCCGAGTACTGGCCACCAATGTGTATTAAAAAGATACGCGAACTAAGTGCTTTGAACTAATGTTAACTCGATGGATGTACAGAGGTGAGTGGCGGAAGTTGGGGGAAAAGTGATGTCCGAAAGCTTGAGATAAAGAAATGGTAAAAAAAATACCCTCAATTTGCCGTTTTACGGTTTCCACAAAAAATGTTTGTCATAATAATGTTTATAGTGAGCGATTATTTTATAAAATTAGACTTAGATGGATCATTTAAACATAACCTAACAAAGATATGATGACAAGATGCGACCGGGATTAGGCTGACATCATTAGAGTCTAAGCTATTCTTGGTACGTCTACGTTTGTGTATTATGGCAACCATAGAGTGAGACTGAAGTACAGTATTAATCACGGTCAACAATACCTAGGTACCTGATATTTGTGGAAGTGCTAACAAATCCTAATATCTGTTTTTAACGAAAGTATATTGTAAAATAAACGGACATGTACAAACTAGCACCGGCTCTCGTGCTTCGTCCGCCAGATTATGGCAAATACCCTTAAACATATACTGATGCCTCAAAGTAACTTAAGTTACCTGGCTAATTTAACAGAATGAATTCTTCTTGACCGGTAAGTTATCTGTGTATCGTATTCGAACGGCTGCGAGCATCACTTAATGTAAGCTCACGTTTCAAAGTCAGAATTGGCGACGTTGCGATGCTTTTATGGCAACAGTTAAAAACAAATGTCAAAAACATGATATACTCCAAACGGCACCCAATGTACGAATATATATTAGCTGTATGAGGACCATAAGTCCAATCCATCTTTCGAGAAACAAGTAATCTTTTTCTTCTAATCTTCATACATACACACATATGAATATGTATTTTATTTGGGCCACTATTCCCAACTCTGCCATCTCCTTTGATGTGCTGAGATTGTATTATGCTTTGCTCATTGTAGTGCTTTTCAACAGTGACGAGGTAAAATTGCTCGTTTCGTCGTAAAGAGCAGTCGCTCCCTCATTGCACCTCTCCCGATCTTTTTGTTCAGTTGCTCTATTCATTGATGACGGACGCGAATCGAATGATCCAAATGGTCCTTGAGACAAGTGCGAAGCCTCGATTCGCCAATCCAGCCTTCTGTGAGCCTGTTCAGTGCCCTCCGCCCCCCATAAGTCGGATATGAAGTTGTACGCGAAGTAGCCTTTCTCGCGCACGGCGCAAATGAGGTGAATAGAGACCGCGCTTGCAGAATACACTTCCTCGACAGACAAGACTGGACTAGATGATCGACCTGTAGGCCAACAGTATGCTGAAGGCGGCCAGTCTGCAACACTTCAGTGCATCGACGCTGTTCGAGCTCAATCTCAGCCTTTCCGTCTATTCTCGCGGTCTTCAGCGAGCTCTTAAGCTCGCGGGGCGAGCAAAAAGAACATTATACCAGCAGCGCCGCAGGCAGCAAGCGCCTTGGCGGCATTTCATCGAAGAACAACTGCCGACCTTCGATGCCAAGTGTACTAGCATGTAGGTGACGAACTACAACGAAACAATTCGAGAAAAGAGCGTGCGCCAAGAGTAGAGGGAGATAAACAGGGGGGAGATCGAATGAAGTGCGCGGCCAGCTGAGGGTATGCGTGTGTGAAGCTGCTGTGTGCCCAACAAACAATGACAACTCCATCGTATGTACGTACGACAGTAGGCAGGGGTAGCTGGGAGAAGTTTGTAATGGAAGTGTCTATATACGGCGTCTCAAAAGGGGTACAATAACAACAACAGAGTTTTGCCGAAGTGGCGGCTTCTCTCTGCCGCGCAAAGTGACAGCAGGCGATCAAGGGAAAGATGACGATCTGCGCAGAGGTTTGTCGACTACTAAAATAGGTAAGAAAAAACTGTGACGGCCTCTAATCATCATAGAATAGATACTAATCAGTGTAACATCATTGTCTAGTGACGTTTAAGATCATATTTTGAAGCGCGTTTTCTCTTAGCCAGAAACCGTCTCATGTCATGCTAAGCGTATAAGATAAAGCGTAACATTTATGTATGTTCCTTGCTCTCATTTTAGTGAAAGAAAAGATCGAAAATTCCAAAATGGTACTCTGCACATTTCAAATTTTGCAGACGCTGACTTAACTTACGAGTGTTGACACCAGCGTGAACACGTAAAGCAGTGCATAATGTAATCGCATATGTAGCCAAACGAGACGATTGGTATCACATAAATCCATTTTAATCACACTGATGGACAAACCAAATGTAAATAGCACCGAAAAGATGATGCCAGTGATCCCCTGTGGAAATATTATAATAACTCCTTATATCTGTATTCGAACTCTTCAAAGTTTATTATTTTTTATAGTTTTATTAATAGCACTAGATACCGATTGGGGCTTTCAGATACAGGTTGTGAATACGGAGAAAGACGTAAGAAGAAGAAAAGCCCATCCCAGACAAGGGTTCAGAATAAGACAACAAAAAAACTTGCTTATGTTCGACGTGTGTCAGAACATCATAAAGAAATGTTAGCACAGACCCCATACAGTGGCGACACGATCCCCCCGGAGGGAGGGGAGCAAGGGAGCAGCGTATGGACGGAAAACGGTCGTGGGTTTGTTTGGCTGTAGTTTGCGGCGATGAGAGCGATGCAAACTCGCTTTTATTTTGCATTTGTGTATCACATTTAGTTTGCCCAGCGAGATCTAGATAGATTGTGCAATAGCGAGAGCCTGACTGATGGGTCTCCACGGGCTCGTAGTAGTGGATGATTAGGACAGACACGAGCGGAGTCAGTCGGCGAACGAAAGGAGCCAGCGAAACAAATGCTACGGTAAGGGGACTGTGCGCAAAGGGGGGGGGGCTGGTGGAGGGGAAGCGAGCGGCGAAATGGGACGCGAACTCTGTCAAGCACAAACACATACGAAGCGGTGGCGCCGGCGGCGGTGGCGGCTTGTAGTTGAAGAAAGCAATGCTGCTCAAGCATCTAAATGTGGAGTGTGTTACGACTGAGGAGTCGACAAAAAGGAAGCGCACAAAATGGGAAAGCTGAGTGAGCGTGGGCAACAGCGACGACGACGACAAGACCGGCAATGAACACGAGTAACCCAAGTGAAACGTTAGCAGACAGCGAGTAACGCCACGACGCGAATCCAAGTAAACAGGCAAATGGGAAAGGATACGGGATCTAGCGGGGAAAGATAGAACGAATCTCATACAGCACTCGGTTACATTGGTCCCAGTGTAGTGCACAGTGCCACTGATAGTAATCATGGCAGGCACCGACTTGTGTAGCTGAGCTCCCGTAAGGGTAATGTGGATTGGTACAGGTAGACATACTTATATGCATTTACATAGATGTAATAGGTCTACTATGTGCTAGTACTATAGAGATCCACTCCAACGGCTCTTTCGTGGCCATCGCTTCGTTCGTGTTTAATGCAAGGAGATCATATTCATCTGGTGAATATGGCCAGCTAATTTTGCATGCTTCAACTACATGCACACACAAACCCACACATCGAGGGATGCATTTCTAACAGATCTTGAACGTATCGGGCGCTTAATATAAATTTGTAAAGTATACAGAGCGATGAATGGGCCCACTTGTCAACTCTTAGCGCCTTATCATATACTGTGTATACATGCATGAAAAACGCGTCTATACGTAAACGGACGGTATCTGCATGAGATGGCTGTTTCCCGAACGGAGCAGATCAACGCAGCATAATCAGCTAAACCGTGTTTGCATTACGCAAAAGCGTATTTTACTACAGTCCGATTTTAGACGTCGTTGCATAATGGCCCGCCGTTAGTTGCCGTAAAAGAACCCCATCGTGATGAGCTTACATAAAAGTAGATGCAATTACAAGTTTAAAAGAGACCAGGAAATGCACCACATCGGCTCGACTGATGGGAAACTGTGGCCCTAGTGGTGCTCTAAGAAACTCTTAAGTTACTTATGTGTAACTATGGCAGAGCTCGACATAGACTAGGGCTCCAAACAATGCAGAATGTGGAAGATATTTAGAAACTGAAAAAATATTCGCTTTCTTTTACAAAGAAGGCTCACCTTATCAATGTGTATGCTATGCTTAGTCGCGGTTAGTGTGGGTAAAAGGAAACATTTTTTTAGCGGCCAGTTAATATTAAGCTTACCGTGGCGCAGGGAGAGGTGCTCTCACAGAGGTCGGCCACTTTTCGATGAACAGACGCAGGAAAAAAATCCTGAAATATTTTCCATATGTTCCTTTGTTAGTGTATAACTGTGAGAAAAAACAAGTGGTGATATAGACAGGCGCGATCAATTGAGGTGCTTTTTTTTCTGCTTTCATCAGTTATCGCTCTTCAAAACTTATCCGGCATACGCATGGCCCGATCTGATGGCCTCCGGGCCATCTTGGGCCATATCTTTGGCTGCTAGTCTGCTTCTTGTAATTTCGTTCCTTAGCTTTTATACTTAATAGGACGTACGTCTGTTTAGTCTTAATTTCAGATAAAATTAATCGTTGCTTTTTTGCAGAACAAAAGTGCGTCATCTTTTGCATGTTTTCAAATAAAATAAACATGACGCTCGATTGGGTTTGGTTTTCATGCTTTTCCGACATGTGGTACTTTTATTTTAAATAAGTTAGACACATATTGCTTACACTGTTTAAAATTGCCGCATTTCTTAGGGCAATATACTTGTTGATATGCATTACCTACAATTACACTTTAAGAAAGCTTATCGACAAAATTCTCTGATAAAAAAAACCCAAGTATTATACCAGATCTTCACTATGGCTCTCTCTCAATATATATACAGTATAAGCTACTTTTAGCTAAATCGTATTGAGGCTGAAGTAAGACTTGCATAGATTCGCACATGTTACAGATGCACTGAGCACAGTATAGATAGCCAAATATTTTAGTAGATCTGGCCCAGTTCAACTTAGCCATTCCACGTAGATATCTGTTCGAGATAGAATTGTTCGTTTTCTACTGACTACAGGGGGCTGACTTCTTCACCCAACGGTTTTTGGCGTCAGGGTCATGTGAAGGCGGAAGCCTAAGAGTCGTGTCAAGTTGATTGTTAGTCAGGGACAATAGTGCCAGTCAGAAGTGTTGGTGATATAAACCCGCGAGCCGTGTTCACAGCTTGACAGAGCGAAGAATAGGGGGAGATCCTTGGTACAATCGTGAACGAACCGATTCGAACCATGCCCTTCGGTTACGTACCACTTCTAAATTTAGATAAATTTCCGGCGTGGGCTTCCTGGTAGCCCTGGCCCCTTTCCTCGTCCTCCATGGGATAGCCAGCTAGCCGCGTTACCCCGCCTCCGGGCTCCCCATGAAGAACTCACCTCTCCCCTTTCTTTCTCCCTCGTCGTTTCGATTCCCCTAGATCACGACGCCAGCGCCGAAGACTCTGTGACACTGATCGCTCCGAATTCGCTGGCTTGTCTGAGTTGACCCGAAAGGTTATTTCATTTCTTTTTCATTGAGCTCCTTGGACGCTAACGTGAAAAGTTTGATAGCACTCAGGCCAACTGTTTACTTTATGTGCCTATGCACCGACAAGGGTGCCAATCCTCGATAATTTCACTAATAGGCAACAATTAAAAGAAATGCGTGGCATAGTGTTCTAGTTGACTCGGTAGATCTGTGTGTGTACGTCTGTAAGGCGTATACAATCCAATCACACATGCCTATCGTCGAATGTTTCAAGCACGAACACCTGTCCAGTGATAGGGGGGCTTGCTGCACAAAGCCAATGTCATAAATCGGCAATTTACTTCTGTTTTGGCTTCACGTGTTTTGTTCGCCTCACCACCGATGAATAAATGAGGGCATGAACACGACAATTGCAAAAATGAAAGCGCTCGACACGGCGAATCGCCGAGCGTTTCGCTTGCACTTCCTGGAAATGGCGCTTACTTTCCTGCGCGCCGCCTGTTTAGTGTTAGCCGATGGCAGCAGCAGTAGCGCAGCTAAAGGTCGACGAATAAGGGAGCTGAGGTCGAGGTGACCGCAATCTCGACAAGGTGGATTGCTCGCTGCCGTGCCACCCTGCTTTGCCTTTCACTTACAGGTCACCTAGACGTTGGCTGCTGACACGAAGAGAACGAACAGGCAAAGCAAGCAGCAATGATTGCATTTTGCACTTCATAACACCACCGATTGCCGAGCGGTGTTGGCGACGGTTGCGTTAATGTCGAGTATACGGACTTCGAACGACTCAGGAGCGACCACGAGGTCGCTGTAGCACCACCGTTCGCGAAGACTCAATACCGGGATCGTTTCCAAGAACCGGTGCTATCCCTATTGCCTGTCGGTCGGTCGGTCTCTTCTTGCCTGTACCGACAGCGCCCCCGTACCCCAAACTATTCGCCCATGCCACCTTCGCACATGCTTAGCACCGGCGTCGACCAGTGCGGAGTCTGTAGAAGTATCGAGACAGCTGCTTCGCCATTGGAACGGACAGCGTAAGCGAACGGACGAGGCAGGGATACGCCTCTTTTGTCGCAAAGCAAGAGGGGCGTACAGGCTTAAAGTCTCAAGGGGCGTTCGGCCTAGGTCTGGTTTGCCAATGCCGTTTGCCCGCCTTGAGCCCGCGTTCTTGCTGGCAACCTCTCCAGTACCAGCGGCAGTAGTATGGCAGGCCGGAACATCGGAGGGACAACGTGACAGAACACATCGGCAGATATCATTTAACTTAATTCCGAGCTTCTTAGTGTTCGTCGCCTGTTTGCCGGCAACCGTACTAAACCCAGTGCAAGCCGCACGGCGTGCCTTGAGCAGACGGCGGTAGCCTGTATTCGGGCTTTGGTAGAATGCGTATAGGGTTCTATGAGTTCGGAAAGACGCGTACGCCGTTCGTCCCCTGAGGTTTTGTCTCCTGCACATAGTACTAGTTGTAGTAGTTGGGACTAGTCAGCTAGCTAGTTCACTTGCCGTAACACAGTGATAGAAACTAACAACGAATTCTTAATGAGCGAAACCGCCGCAAATATAACCGAATGCGGTTCTTTTAGTAGCAAGTTTAGCTGGTTTGTTAAAATTCTACAGTTTATTGTACAAATTCATATTATATATTATAGCATTATATTAACACACCATACTAGCCATGCGCGTATATGGCGGCCCTTTCCGATGTTGTCTTCCTATTCCAGCAGGATTCCCACGACACGTTTTAAAATAATCAACAAAAATGCTCACAACAAAATTAGCTTTAAAATGACCTCAAGGACCTCCGCGCTATTTGTTAAGCTGCCCCTAATGTCCTAACAGGATATTGTAGCGAATATATACTCTCATGGATCCGTATTGCTGTTCTTGCATTTAGGGGGCTTAACAACTATCATCTGTTACAGGCACAGCGCAGTTCCGAAAGCTCATGTCTGACGCTCTCAAACAGAACGCCTCGTACCTACTCGTCCTAGGCTTTACTCGTTCCTAAGTTGAAACTCTTTTCTATGCTGTCGAATATGTCATTATAGTTTTTATACTAAGGTGTTGAGGGCCTTATCGTTTATAATCCGACTCAAACTTACTGTACGCTAGATAATGCCTATTTTTCTCTGATTTTCCCTCCCAGCCCTCAGCTGATCCATCTTTCTTGTCCCCTTTTTCTTCTTTTGACCACGTGTCCTCGAGCGATCATCTATTTGCCAGCCATTTTAGAGGGTCAATGGGACTCCATAGGGAGCAGTTAGTGCAAAACTAGGCCAAGAATGACGGTTACTAGACAGTACCTGGTCTCTTCATTGGCTGTAGCACGCACAGCATGGCTTACCCATGCTGAAAAGGTTCTATACTCGATCCAAGCCGTCATGTCGCTTAGTTCTTCAGTCTCGCCTTGCTTTACTCCTTCAATGAGAGCAGCTGTCGCCTGCGGCACGGAAGCTGCTCTACCATCCGGTGCAGCGCCGTTTACCATAGCCAAACGGGACGAATCTACGCGGCAAAGCCGAAGACCAAACGGTGCTTGGTCAGGGCTACCGTTCAGCTGACGTAGCTTGATCATCCGAGCTGCTACACTAACTTCACTTCGTCAATGAGTAAATCAAGAAACTTAATTTAGGTAGGAGACTCGCTTTCTCCACCTCTGGCAAGATCACGAAGAGTTCCTCTACATCAAGATATGTTTTGTTAGCTCCTTCGAGCGGACTCGGCCAGTGACCTGCTCGCATGTCGCAACGACGATATTAGCGTCACGCTCCTTGTAATCTTTTCGCTATACGTTAGCTCGAGGCTGTAATGTCTCGTATTTATGTATATCGACGCAAGGCATCATTTCGCTGAAATTACCTCGTAACGCATTTATACCGGGGTTAAGAAGTTGCAAATAGATATAGCGCAGAGTTTGCTGTGAACGGAGAAAAAATGGCGTCCCTTTATCTTCTTAATTGTTTGGCTGTGGCGAAATTTAGCCTTAGAAAACGTATTATTAGCCTATAGTACTATTAAGTCGATGGCAAACGTTTTTTCAGTTAACAGTTTAACGAAGGCAAATAGGGTACAAATAGCTCTATCAGACCTGTTCTATAAAGCAGGAAGAGTTCGCAGTAATTTTATTGGTAAAAACAAAAAAAAAATGGAGCCGCATCTAGCCGAACCTATAGATCAATTAATGCCAGAACAGCAGACCACAGGTAAATTTCTAGTAAGAATAACATTGTGTTGTTGGGTATTATGCTCCCGAAAGATGCAACGTCCTCGCTAGTATTCCTTAGCTAACTGTAAATGCACGTTTCTAAATTTTGTTAAACGTTCCAACTGGATTTTGTAACTCATTGCCATATATGTAACTATTACGATGAGGTAGTAATTTAGTACAGGCTTAGGCTCGTCTGTCCCGTTGATCCCAGAGAAGGGATAGTTAGTTGTGAAAAAAGGAAATACTCGTCGCTTGAATTTGAGGATTTATGTATGGCCTGATAGCGACCAAAAGAACTGTCGGAAAGTCCATGAGCCTGAAGCTATCTCTTTCGATGGCCGGCCTTGCTGCCATCAATAGAAACAGTCTCACTCAGAGAAACACTCGTGTAGTGGCAAGTAGCGGTCATCCCCTTGAAGCTTCTGGCCTATCTAACACATATTGCTGTTACCTTTTGCCTGCCTTGGCTTGCCTGTTAACATAGGCTCCTCTCGTTTAGAGTGGAGTGGCTCCTCTCAAGGCTCGTAATAATCATATATTATTATATGGGGAGAATACAGGAATATAGCTAGCGGTACCGTATTCTCAACATGAGCCATTTCGACCGGCGACTGGTCGCTAGTTTCGTCTTCTAGAGGATTGATTTACATCTAAATGGGAGACCATTACGAACCGTCATCGATAAGGCAGTGGAGGTGACGGCAACTCAAATAAATTTTACTCTTGTGTGTTAAATGTGATGCTTTTTTAGCTGCTGGCCATTTTACGAGCTATAGCTGAGTTCAATGTTGCATTGTGTCTGATCTGAGCGAAGCCAATTAGGCTTAATTTCCGCCTGTCTGCAACTTGCTCGTTCTATGATATCTATAACTAACATTTATATAGCCGTAATAAGTTCCGTTTCACTATTTAATCAAAGAAATGCTTTTTACGTTTTAGGTTCACAGTAGAAAATCTTTTCAAATTGTTAACTTTCTACGTTTAAGACACCACGTTCATGTGCGTCCGAGAGTAGTTAGGTTTTTTTACTGACAACTGTGTAGACTGTGTGTCTATGTCACCTAGGATACACAGGCATTTCAGGTCGTTCCTTCCAGTGCCAGGTGCTGCGGGAATGAATCTAAACATTTATGCAAAGCTGATCGGCAATCTTTAAAAATCGAAAAAACCGATAAGCACTTGCACCCTTATAGGCTTACTTAGTTTTGTTGTACTGGAATTCAATCGCGTTCTGGTGACCCTCATTTGAAGAGGCTTACTTTTACTGGGTCTAAATTTACAAAAGCACGGAAGGCGCGCTGAAGCGTTAGCGTTGGAAATGGCCACTGGGTATCGACAAGTCAGCCTATTTTTAGAATCTCTTTCACTAAACTGGAAGACAATCTAATTGCGAATAGTGACGGCAAGATGCTTCGGTTATAGCAAAGAAACATTTTCCTGGCTTTGAGGCCAATTTCAGGACGTATAAAATTCCATCTAGGAAAGGTAATGGTGCTACGTAAGCACTGGTAGCTAAAACTAAAGATAACATTTGCCTGCCCGGCTCGACTATTCTAATACCGATCTTGTTTTAATAGAATCTCAGCGCTAGTTGTTATGAGGCGCACAGAAAATGCTGCTTCATATAAATCTTGTCAAGCTTGAACGAACCTGTATCGGCCTTCCAAGTCACAGCCAGCAATTGAATTTTAATGTTTTAAGCCTTAGCACTGTTATCTGCAAGGCACCCTTTAGTAGAGAACGAAATTAGGTCGAACAACAATAATCTTTTGCATTGTATTAGACCAAACGCAGGGAGGCTAAATGCGGTCGCATACGTGTCAAACAAATGCGAAACCCTGAGATCTGACAGAGACGAGGGATTCCATTCGTTAATGCACAGTCCTGCGGCATTGTATCTATTCTCGAGTAATGTCAAGCGAAACAACTAGCCGCAACATTGACTAACAAGGAAAAGGATATAGGACATTAAGATGACTTAGCAACAGATTTTTTGCGAATGTGAAGGTGGCCTTTAAAGAGAGTCCGAATATCAAGACATACAGAGCTTTTCTTCATTTCAGCGAAGCGTTACTAAACTGTCGCACGCTAGCCTCCGTCTGGAGCATGTAACAAAGATTACGTTTAGTTCTGAGTTGTTATTATTAAACAATATATTTTTTTCTTGGAACTGTTTCTCTGTATGGTCAAGCAATATAAGCTTGAAGCACAATCAAGTCTATCTGTAATGAGCTCGAATTCGTAAGGATTATATTTTATATTGCTACGACTACGTCTCAAATCGGCTTTGCCCCTCATTTATCTGAAGATTACAATTCTGATGATTCTTTTGTCATCCCTCCTGCTAGGCGAAGAGTTGGAGCCATAAAAATAGCAATTACAAAGTTCATACCCATATCTTTACGCATCTATTCCTACCTAAATAGTACGCCCCCCAGCATATATATATATCATTTTTTTCGCCCCTAGTCATCATTTGGCTGCCAAATATCTTCGCTATTCTTTCGTGTCTATCTCGAGGTCGACCCAGCCAGGCCTTGCAGGTACCTCGCACTCGTCATCATCACCAACAACAACGAAAACGCCGCTATTGAATCCCCCAAACGGCCGGTGTGGCCACCTGTTTTGGCGGGCAATTTTTCGATCCACCCCCGCATTCTAAGCCACGTGAGTCGTCCGCTGTCGTTTTCTCCGTTCTCGCTCTACTGTCATTATTTCTTTTTCTCTCTCACTCTCTCTCTGTTTCTCTCGGCCTCGGCCTGTCTCTTAACTCGAGTTGAGTCCGCTAAGCGCATCGAAGAGCCGGGCTGCAGAAGCACTGCGAGTGAGTGCTGAAGCACCACCGACTGAACGAACGTGGGGAATCCGAAAGCGCGCGCGAGGAAGAATGAAAGCGCGACGAAGACAGAGAGGAACGGCTAGTGTTGGGTAGAAAAGCGGGTTTCGGAGCTACGATAATCATATTTTATAGCATTCATATTTGTCACAATAAGCCCCTTACTTGGTGGCGCTATCGCTGCTGCTGCGGGTGAGCCCGTGTGGTACCTCGACCGCCACTATCGCCGTTTCCACCATCACCACAAGCGAAGCAGCAGCGAGCTGCTGCTGTTCTAGGCCAGCAAAGAGTAGTCCGCGGTTATTCCCTTCAGCTGGCCGGCTGACTCCTATGTGTGTGTATATATGTGTGCTCTTATACCGGTGGGTGTCTCCCCCTTCGTACGGGATGCAGGCAAGCACATTGGCTTGCAAGGACTTGCTCGACTGATGGAGCGAACCGAGGAGCTACAGGGAACAGCAGGACAGCCAGACACCAAGAGAGCGATGCCTTTGGGCGTTCCTTGGGGACCAGCGCGTCGTTAGGCTTGACTCGACACCGCATAGCTCTGCACAGAGAAGCACGAGAGGAGACACTCGAGCAAGACAGGGAGACAGAGAGCGTGAGGGATAGGAGAGATCTTGGGAGGCTCATCGAAGTCCGGGAATTCGTTTAGATGCTGCTATGTAGCTAGGTAGGTGATCTCGAGAAGCTATCGCAAGCCGACCTGAGATAGAGTTGGGGCACAGTGGGCGAAAGAGACGGGGAAAAAAGGTCTACCACAGGTCTACACTGAGAGAATAGTGCGACCCGATCTCATCTGCGTGGCCTGAACACGCCGATGAATGAAGCAACCAAACGGGGACTACCCCACGTCATATAGATTGGCTATTTGCAAGGTTCTCGTGCTCTCTTACGCTAATATACACATGTACTATATAAGATTTGATGCTAAGGAAACAGAGAATTCAATAAACTGTGTCGAGGAAGCATGGGCACTTTTTATCAAAAACATGTTATGTTCTAGCCTTTTTAAATGAAACTGTATTTTGCGAAGACTCATCTGTGGCTTTACAGGGTAGTCGCGATATTAGCAAAGAAAATTAGATCTGCTGCAGTCCAAACTGTATCATGTGGGGGCGTGGCCTAGGCGGCTAGTGCGCATATTTTGGTTGTCATCGCAAGAATATGACGCCATCATTCGTTTAAATTTGGCGTTGGCAAACGGTTACCATAACATACGATTATCATTGCGTTTGATAGGCCTCTTGGAGAAACTCAAATACGTCCAGCAAGACCCACCCCGGCTAGACCTTTTAATGGGGATAGGCTTTTGATGCTGTATCCGAGAAGTACTTCCAAGGATTTGTTCACAGGGTGAAAAAAGTCAAAAAGATTTTACAGATATATGTATCTTGCTTACATATCATTCACCTATTTAATCAAAATCCGTAGAATGTTTGAGCCAGTCTTTTAGGCTTCAAACTTCCGCAAATCATTGAGACGTACATTTGTCTATTGACTGCCCCTGTGTAAGTTGCTCCAACTACATTCGAGCAATTCCATTGTCTTACTTGGGGATCGCTCAAAGAAAGCGCCGAGTGACTATGCCGATTCGCTTCGCTTACATCTTACTTTATGCTCAGATCATCTCAGAATTCAGGAAACCTTCAGCTTGGCGGAGCAATAACAACGATGAGTTCTTCAGTAGAAGCACGCCGTTTCTCCGATGAGAACGAAGCCGCGCGACGCGTTCTGCTTTCCTTTCGTTAGCAGTTGTGTGGTTCAGAGTCTTGCGTCGCTATCCGTCACAGGATGTAAATGTATCTGGGAGAAGATGCCCCAGCAACGCTCCTATTCAGACAAAGTAGCATCCTGCTGCCTGCCCAGGCCTTTCTTTCCATTCCGGAAGCGGGTCCACCCCCGTTTCCGTTTGGCAAGATCCGCTTTCCCGCGAAGGAAAGACATTACTTCGTCCACTCGGAGGCCCACTTGCGCACCGGCGCATCGGTTTCTACTTACGCCTGCGCCGTAGCAGCACTACGTGGTTGGTTTGTTGCTTGTTTATTGTGTCGAGGCGAATGCATCTCTGTACATGCTTTAGTTCATGCTGCGGTTACAGCACCCTAGACGCAGGACAGCTCAGGACAGAGAAGAAGAAGGAGAGGAACATCTCTATAAGTGCAGAGACGCTGGCAGATTGGGGAAAAATCGAAGAAGCAAGTGTAACGATAGCGGACGAGCGAAGAAACGAAAACCGCCCAACAAAATGATGACTAACACCTTCGAACATGTAGCAGAGCAATGCGGTGTTGTTACTACTTGAAGTGGCTAAGACAAGGATGAATGCAGGCAGAAGGCAAGGATAAGCAACACGGCAAAGACGGGGTGGTCCTGGCAAATGCGACTGAGCTGCTGCTGTAGCTGCTGTATGCTTGTCGGCTTACTTGAATGAGCCTGAAAATTCAGGCAGGATCGGGGAAGAGCTGAAGATACGATGTACGTGGACGCACAAAAAGTTACATACACAAACAGTTTTCCTAGCTATATTGGGATCGGTCACAAGAAGAGTGGTTTCGTTCAGCACGCATAGATGTGAAGTTGATGCCTGCTGCCTAGCACAAAATCGGCAGTCGATGTAATTACCCAATTCAAGCCTTCCTGAAGCGTGACTGTGGCTGGGAGCGCTTGCACAATCACTAGAGTCACTGCAGCCAAGTCTGATCTCGGCTCATCTGTTCTCTGCTTGAAAATTCTCATGGGAGACTGGCATCTAGGCAAGCCAGCACTTGCTTCCACGGCTGAAGCTGGCCTCGTAATGTAGATTAGCGAGACAGTCCGTGCTTGCTTCTTACACATATCCTACGCGAGAGCATGCTCTTTTTCGTCGCATGATCTGCGACCTTGAGAAAAACTATAAGTAACGGTTCTTACTTGTATTGCTTGGGTGATATTGGACCGATATCGTGTACATGCGACAACAACGAGACCAACTAATTCTCCGCTATGGATCACCGCGCGCTTTAGAGGAAAAACGGGCCCCCACCAGCAAGACATTCGTTGCCTGGGGGCGAGGGTCTTAGCCTTCGGGCCTCCCTCGGTTTGGTTGGCTGGTCGGGCCTGCCTAAGTCGGGCCTGAGTAGCATATCGCTCCGGCCCATAGGCACACGGGCATGCTCTAGTATTATAAGCATGTTCGGCAAAAGCACTAGTTTTTGCCCTCAAACAAACCTATGCCATCGCTCTGGCCATGGACCATGACAAATCGCGGAGCCAGAAACGAATTAGTGCACAATATGCGATTCATCTTTGCCCTTTTGAGGTCTTGCTGCAGGCCGGCTCGAACTGTCTTGGACTATATCAAACTCTGCAGTTCTGGTATCTTCATACTTTTCAATGCCAGTGGGAGCCAAAGCACTAGCTGCTTTCGCGGCGGTACACTCGTTCCCGGCCGGACAACCCCGTCTTTCAAGACTCCGAAGCCTGCATGAAATCCGCTGCTATCTAATCGTATAGCATTACAAGCCAATGTCGCTCGGCGTCTAGGTCAGCGTCAGCTAACCACTTCGTCTATCGCTATTTTCGTATCTCTCTTCGCTATGTGTTCGCCCTGACTGCATCTACGGCTATGTGCTTCAATAGGTACAAAGGTCGGGTTTCACAGTGACCTTGCTAAATGAACACTTCGACCTTTGGGGATCGTTTCTTAGTACCAAAGGGAGATACGGCGAAGACTCACAGGCAGTAGCTGTAGTCGCCGCACCTACCGGTACCATTTTCAAATATTGCGAACCGAGCCCGGAAGATTTCCCGGATCGATTCCAAGAATAGGTCACCCCGCATCGCCTCCCTGTTTTCGTCTGGGTCAATCTCCCTTTCGACAAGCTAAGACGGTTGACAACAAGACACGGCGATATTATCGGACGAAGGCGGCTCTGGGAGCTCGTTTCATATCGTAATGGTGAGTCGTGCTACTGCTTTGGAACTGTGTTTCTTTGTTCTCGCCTGTGAGTCGTACATACATGTGTGCCTTGAGCATAGAATCGTGCAGAGTACCTAACTGACTGACTGGGTGTGGTTTAAGTGTAGCGATGTGTTTATAAAAGGGAGGAAGTAGCGGCAGTGGCGTCTAACTGATCGTGCCCACGCCGCAACCGCTGGCTGGTTGACTCTCCAACTTACTCTCACTGGCTTGCTGCTCGGAGAGAGCGCGCCCATTAACCGCACATTGACTGATTTGCGCGCCATTACAGGCATGCGACTTGAGCCAGGCCCTGGCCCTTGGGCCACGGCTAATTCTCGCCTGGCTTTATATACACATCTAGTCGTACAGACAGCCAAATACAGCCATACACACACACACACATATATATATATATATATATATATATATAAACCGAGGAGAGCGACTATAGGGTTGGTTGGTTGGTTGCTAGCCCAAAGAGACAAGCAAACGGGCTGGCAGACAGCCGGGCAGGCAAAGCTGTCGGGGACCTGGGTCGTCGAAGGGGTGGGATACAAATGCGGAGTGAGGTGAGCTTGATAGATGCGCAGCAGATAAATCTTGGTATTGTATTATGCCGCAGTTCTCTTCCCATCCCCCTGTCCCCGTTGTTGCTGCCTTCTTAGTGCTGGACAGGTTCGCTACTGCCCCTCGTTCTCCCCGGTACCGTTCAATCCCCAGGCTCGCTTACTTGGCCCCCTCTCAATCCGGCCGTCCCAAGTGTATGACCGTGTATAAGGCAAGACAAGCCAAGTCAGTAGACCTCCATTTCGCTTAGATGCACCACCACCGTGCACCGGTCTGCAGGCAAAACAGACACAATCCCTCCGCAGTTGTCAAGGTGCAGCAGGCCCATGAGGGGGACCAAATGTGGAAGAAGGACGAGGTGGAAATGGGGATCGCTAGGGAAAGTAAGTATGGAGCTGCTATGCGCAGGAAAGCATTGCGGATCCGGGGGTCCTCTGCGGAACGGAGAGTGGGTGGCCTACTGTTATGTTAGTTTGTGCAGTGCTGGTCGGGCTGCGCCAGCACGGACCAGAGCCACGTTCTATGGCTGTGTTAATTCATTGGAGGTCGATTGGACGGGATGGACGTTTAGCTATTGCTGATCATTTGTAAGCAAAGCCTTGCTTTGGCTCGCTGCTGTATGTCGGTAGGTCCGTCAACCGGCCCTTTTCTGTCCCCCTTCTCTGTTTATATGAGTATCGGCAACTGAGTGCCTCACGCAACCACTCGGACTCAGCCGGTGTCCCCACTTCCCGTGGCCGAGGGCAGTGTCCTAGCCAACTACTGAAGCTAGGCTAAATGCCAACGAGGAAAAGAAACCGAACTGCTGGACAAACGACGACGCTGCTGGTGGACGAGGAAGCAGCATTAACTACCGTCAGCTACAAATTAGCCGGAGCGGCAATAGCAAGGAACGAGAAGAAAAAAGGCTGGCAGAAGGCGATGTGTCAGACAAATGACGTCTGAAGCGCACGGAATTACCGCCAAGGACAGATTGCCTAGCACACTTGCGTTCGTCCACAGCGGCCGCCTTCGGCTTAGCCGTCGCTTTCGTAGCGAGCGAAAGGGCCCCCGCGTAGAAGACGGAAGAGGACGATGTCTTTGTTAAACCTTTCATTTGGTTAGCCAAAATAATAGAATGAGAGACGGCGGTTTCGATCAAGACGGACAGCTTTCCGGAGAACCAGCTTGATGACTGACGTCGACACCGAGTGGTTCCTGTTGTGCACACTGCGGTAATAAATAGCTTTAATACGACTCTCCTGCTTAGTATAGGAAGGATGGCTAAATGTTTTTTAAACCTTAATTATTTCTATATATTCTTATTGATAAAAATTGTAACAAGAACAACAGGAGACGACCATATCATAGAATTGCGGACATTTCAAGCGTATACATCTGTTCTATAAACTATAGTCACTCGGAAAAAAGGGGTAAACAAATAAAAGGCGAAGCATTGTACGGGCAACACAAAAAAAAAAGAAATAAAGAAGTCAAATAGAGAAAACGCAATATGCGGAAATTAACTGATTAGAACAACATTATTGGTTTGTTATGAAATACGTTAATATAATTCTCCGTTCCAACGTAATTTCCGCATACGGCGCATGGCCAGTATGACGAGTAACATTTGTGCTGAAAACACTGAATCAATTGAACCTATCTAATCAGAGAAACCATAACATAACATAATGTAATCCCATTTGCAGTATATGCTGAAAGAAACGTTTCAATTCCTAAGCGAGCTTCAAATGAAAACATACACTCTCAATTGCCCAAGCGTTGAAAAATTACCTTATCTACCATTTACCTATTTCAGGAGAACGATTGCGTATCCGCATTGGAAGGCGCCCATATAGGGTTTTCTTGTCAAAGAAATAGACAACAATAACAAGCCGCAGTAAGTAGCATGTGTAACAAAATAGTAAAAATGAAATTAAGGGACCAATCGGCCTTACACGTTCGTGCAGACGAATCTAGTAGTAATATCAGTTGTATGGGGCAACATTATATGCTGCAACAATGTGAACTATTTGTTGTTTTTAATAGAATTCCTCTAAATTTAAAAAAGCCCTCATGATCTTACCAGCACTATCTTCTCCAGACTGACTCCATGGTCATCAGGGAATCTGAAGTAAGTAAACCGTGAACGTTTAGTGCCAATAAATACATTTCGTACAATTATTTAGGTTAAAGGGCGTCTTGTCTTTGGCCTATTATTCAGTAAATGAACGAAGTCAGATATTGGTGACAATCGGATGTTTCCATTAGATGTCGTCACCGGCCAACAGCTATTAATAGCAGCCTATCTCATTGTACAACATGACCTTTGCTCCACTTTAATGAGCAATGAATGTTTTGTTTTTCTAAACGTACTGATATCGTACCACAGCGACGCACGTACAAAATGGTGTCGTAAGCTAGCGAGCGACGGGGTAAAACTAAGACCACGCGAACGGTCGTGGCACCGCCGGCAGCGTCACCGATGACGCGGGAGCGGCAACAAGCTAGTCTTGAATGTTTAAATAGTACAGACACCTACCTTCCGCACTATGTGAACCGCATATACAGTAAGTAGACTTTTGCTCCTGTGCTACTAACGCTGGTTCCGTCTCGTTATTATGTCGTATTTCTAACCGCTGTTGTTGTAATGCTTGCGCATAGCTTCGTTTGGTATTAGTCACGCTTGCGGTGACGCCATCGTGGCTGGTTTGCTTGTTGTGATACTTTGATATCTTCTTTCTATGAGGGCAATAGGGAACGAGCTATCAAGCCACCTTCAAATTGTGGGCTAAGCAGATCGTCTGATTTATTCGACGTGTTCGTGCCTATCTGCCCGCCCGCGTCAATATGCACCTCTACGTGGGCATGGATACGCTAAGCAGTCAGAGGTCGCTACAGGCGGCAGCGCTGACAGAACGCCTATAGGTGCACCGCTCATCATCAGCGTAGCGTAGGGGAAAACCACGCCACGAGAGATACTGCTGCTGCTATTAGCATTAGCGAAGAGCCGATGTGACTCAAATGACATATGAACGGTGGCGGACAGCATCAGGGGCAGCATTCGAAGCGCCGTACAGACAAAAGCTTACCTGACGTTGAATATGTCCGCGTTTCGTCTAACAGAATCAACTACGAATGCACAGACTTATGCATAGACACACACAGGCTCTCAGACCCTGCTAACATAAAGATAAAAAGAGGTAAAGTGTAAAAAGAGTTCGGACGATGCTCCTAAACACCGCCGGCAAATGGGCAGATACGTTACAGTATGTATATTGACGTGGTGAAGGCGGAACAAAAAGATTTCAGGACAGAGTGTGAACGTTAAGGCGATCCTAATCTGTGCAGTTAGCAGAATGTTTGCCTTGTTACATATGAGCTACTATAGCGCACGTGATGATCTCGCTTTAAGGGAGTCATCACGGTAACGTATATGTATATACGAAGTGCTCTCACGCAAAAATCTTTAATTCTAGATTGCGTGATTGCTAAACTATTCACGTCCTTGACAATCGGACAACGTAAGTTTAAAAAAAGTCGTAACGAAACAACATAGTTTAACTTTTTTGGAGATACTCTGTGTAGCTTTCTGGGCAAAACGGCCGAAGTCTGTTTTAATAGATTCCGCTACCGTAAAATATACAAAACTAGAATTTGCGCTTTAAAAACAAGTAAAGTCCACGGCTGTTAGCTGGCACAAAGAAACTTAATCTTACTATCGCGCATTATGTATCACTTATATGATGATAACTGAATCCTATCCTGACGCTGTGTTTTACGTGTGGCTACAGCTTCATAGAAAATAGACGTGACAGGCCAAACATAAACTTAACATACGCTTGTTGAGCATATCTTCTAAGTCTTACAACAGCGCTATTGTTGCAAAGAGTGTAAGAAGATCTATCTTTTGGTGTCATTAGCACTGCTTCCGTATTGGACCAACAAGGCCGGTATCATACTCTATAAGGCCTAGAATCAGACGAGAATGAAGGCTTAGCAATTGGTTTATCTAGTTAAGCCTAAGCCCTGGAAAGCAATGACTCCGCTTTAAAAAATCTTTGATCACATCTATTATAGCGTTCTATTGACCGTTCGTGAAAATGATCTGGTTAAACTCCATTTGGTGGAGGTATATTGCACTGTCTCTGACATGCAGTTCCTTTTGGACCTATCAAAGGTCGTGTTATCTTTTAAATCAAATCGCCTAGTTTGGCTTGTGGAAATTTTTTGCACATGGTATTTTTTTTAACAACCTGTTGCGAGTTTGAAATCGCGATCGGATAAATCCTACTGTCAATTTGCCACATCAGATTTGACAGTTTTTGTTATTATCTTGTGGCATACCTAGAGCTGTCTAATTTTTTCATACATTTATAGGCTTACGACATAGAACGACCTCATCCAAAATCGTAACCTAAATAGTCATGTGTCTTCAGGTCCGTTCGATGAGTTCAATTTAGGACAGGACTTATATTTAGGATACATTTTGCATTTATTTATTAAATACTATCATGTGTTGCGCATGCACTCCATCCAGTTAGCGTATTGAGTGAGGGTCGTTCAAACGATAATAATAATGCCATGCTACGAAAACTGGCTAGATAGAATGTATTATGTCCTATAACACATTGGCAAGCATAGCCTAGCGTCCGGTGTCCTGTAGATGCTGCTCCTCCCACAATGTCCTAACAGTTTACAGTTACCGTGTAGTTTTCTGTCATATTTTTACTTCGAAAACCTTATTACACTTATTCGACAACGTAATCGACTTTCGAAGCTCTTATTGTTGTTCAAATATCTGTCGATCCTCGCATAGACCATAATGGCTGTCTGTTGCTATTGAAGTACGTCACAAACAAACATTCATTTGATCGCTACTGTTATATATATATATGACCGAAGTACTTGGTCTCTTAACACTTCATTTTGTATAGCGCACTCGTGAATGCTCTACTAGATGTCCTATCGTGCTTCCGTGCACAAACAGCCATTGTAATACCTTTCTATAGTTCTTTCTATGATTTCCAGCTCCAGCTTGTTACGCTACCTATATCATATAGCATGGGGTGTCTTTACGCATTAGCAGTTTGGTCATCCCATAATTTTTTCCTCTGGCTTTGGCATATATATATATGGCACGAACCCTACAACATGCACAGTAATCGCGTTCATGCTACGTCCAGACAACGACGGACAGCAGTATCCGTTCTGTTTTTTTGGGACAAGTACCGTATTTTGCTGAGGTAACTTTTTCAAATTGTTAGTTGGCTGTCATTTTTCATCTCTGTCGACATACCTATATCTTTCCCTTCTTGCCAAGGTTGTGGGTGCTGCCCCTTGTTTATCTCTCCCTTTTTTCGACCATTGGTCACCATCGCTGCCACGGCGGCTAGCAAGCGCCGCCGTTGCCCCTTCCCCTGTGGCCTCATACTCGTGCAAATTATACCCTGTCCATCTACGTAGGTTCCTTCATCCAATCGCTGGTGGCTGCCTGTTGGTCAATACACTCGTGGTTAGATTTAGCCGTCTCACGATTCGCTCTCGCCGCCTCTTTTCTTTACCTCCATACCCATTAACTCTCTCTCTCTCTCTCTCTCTCTCGCTCTCTCGCTCCTGTTTATTCTTCATTTTGTTGTTCAGTTAGTGTTTCTTTTTTAACAGTTTTCCACACTAGCTGGCTACTTCCAGCTAGTAGTTAATTAAGTTGTGCCTGTTCTTCGCCACGTGAACTTGAGCTCAAGCGGTGAGCCCAAATAACCTGAAGGTAGCGAGTGAGAAGCAAAGATGGGGATGAAAAAGGAACAACATTTTGAACGCTCGTAATCATAGTCATTCTTGGTCTACAAATGTTTCGTGGTTAGGCCGGTTGTGCTGCTGGCGACGGTGCTGCTAGCTTGACTGACTACTTGCTAGAATAGATTGACTGTCTGTGTCCGTCACAACGTCTTGCTTCACTTACTCTGGCCCTTTCGGCTCTTCATTGAAGCGCGCTCGGTCCTGCATGCCTGCCTCACCGTGTCCTCCTTTCTCTAGCCTTCTGCTCGCCTGTCTACCTATCACTTTTGACCGATGTCGTCGTTATCGCCCACTTCTTTCCTCTACTTCATTTTCATCATCATGGTCGTCATCATTATCATCATGTTCGCATCCATGATGGCTAACACGCAGTCATACGGCTCCGTGCTAGCTCGCGTCAAAACAGCTCAGAGTGTTAGCGGCGATGATGGTAACAGCGGTAATTGTAGCATCGCTGGAGTTTTTCGGTCGGTTGCTCTTTCTTTTTCCCGCCGCATTCCTACCCTACCAGGCCACTATCAGGCCAAAGCGAACGATACCAACGAAGCCAACAACAACGACGACGACGACAGCTATGTCGAATTATTGTTCGCGGCTGTTCCTGCAGCAACAGCTGCCATCACAGTCACCGTTAGTTGTTATTGCCAAGAAGAAGGTTGGCTATTGCAGCTTATAGGGTCAACCGCTCGAATGCGAACGATCCGTGTAACGATGCTGCTAGTATCGTGTCGTTTCTGCGTCATACGCGAAGTGTTGTATGTTTAGCCCGTGATAAGTTACATAGCAGTTTAGCCGGCTTGGCCATGTTTGTTCCTCAACAACATTCGTCGTCTCAACCATGTCCACTTTTTGTCTAATTCGTTCCTCTGCGAGTCGTTGTTTCGTCCTTGATCCTCGCAACATAGATTATGGTCAATCTTAATAGGAAAACGTATGCATCAACCGGAAGACAAGTATACATGTGGCTGGTCAATCCACAAGTTCCCGATCTGTATATATTCTACAATCCCTAAATCCACAGCCGACGGAATAAAACGGAGAAGAAGACACGATAGCGTAGGCTCATCATAGCGTTGACGGCGGTTTTAAACGTTACAGCTGTACAGGACGACGTAGCGGCAGATCTCGCGGCTCTAAAACAACAAGCGCGTCAACTCTGAACGTACGGGATAGCTGCTGTTCCAGACAGCATCAATTACGTTATTATAAAAATGCGCGTGTCTGTATATATGTACGAATTAGTAGCGTGAGTACGTCATGAAGGAGATGTTATCGTGACGAATCAAATCGCCAAAATGCCTCATGATAGCACAGCCGCCTGCGAAAGGGAGATAAGTATAGTATTTAGAAAACGACGAGGAGACAAGATAATAATATGAAAAGAAGTGGAATGGGCTTCATCCTTATTCAGTAGAAATAACCACTTCGGTTAGACAACAATGAGCCCGTTCAGAATACGAGGGACAGGACCAGCGTGTACTGAACCCTGTTCCTCCAGACGTCTGTTTTGGTTAATCACGATCATCATCGTTGATAATCACATGAGTGCTGTCAATCATCTAGATTGGACGCACTTCACTCTCTACACACCATCTATATATATATATATATATATATATATATATATGTATAGATAGTCGAAGAAATATTAACTGTTCTAAAACTACCAAAAAAAAATTAAACATTTGATCATACTTAAAGTAGTACTACTAAATTCAATACGCGCCATTTTTCTTGTAATACCATAACCTAATCAATGTGGAACCTTGTAGTTTCTAGACGAAAAATTGTAACAGGTAATTTTTGTGTCCCTCTATTGAAATAGAATTAAAACTAAGAAAATTCTACAAAGCCCGAAACAGATGATAACCTGATGGTGTAAGATTAAGGCTGCGTGGCGGATACATGAAAATTTCCGATTCAAATTCTTTTAATTTTTGTAGGACAGCGAAAGATGTACGTGGTTTCGCACTATTACGTAGGAAGACGGCGTCTTTCCTTTTCACTAGTCTACTCATTTTTTTCCAGCCGCTTTTTGTAGCCTAGTCAATTGCTGGCAATAGAGGTCTGAATCAGTCGTTTTTTTAGGCGTAAGCGACTCATAATATATAACTCCTTTCCAGTCTCATGAAACGCGTAGGATCACCTTTTTTGGCATCAGGCGCGGCTTTTCCACAAATTAATTCGTTCATTACTGTTGTCCATGAACCTCCTTAGAGATGGCTTGATTTCACTGCGTTGCTATAGATTTTTTTCCACATGGCAATACGGTCCGATAAATGATTTTGCGTCAGCTTGTGTGGCACCCAAACATCGACCTTTTTCTTGTAGCTACCTCTTTTTAACACTGTTTTTTGGTAGATGTGTGGTTCCTTGGCGATATCATGGGTACTCCCACGTCGGTCTTGCTCCGCTATCGCAACGATGTCATCAGCCTTCTCCGTAACCGGTTGATTATTATGAGGAGCATTGAAGTCCTCTGAGCGAAAATTACAAAACCCTTTTGTAGGCTGTTTCTTTCAATAATGCGTCATGAACAGTAATCTTGTTATGGGCATGAGTAGTATTTGTGCGTTTATCCTAATCAAGTACAGCGAATTTTGCAGGAATCTCACTCATCTTCAAGGAGCTCTGTTTTAAGTCTAAATAAAGGCACAATTTTTAATACCCCGTTTACCGCTGTTCAACCTCGGCTGTCAAACGAGAGTAACGCTGACCCATGTTGACTAAGATATGTGACGGTAAAGCAATTTACTATAAAAATAGGTCGATACTTTTTCGCCGACCCAATATGTATACACATAATTTTGACCGTCCATATGGAAAACAGTAATTACTATAGCGAAGGAATGGCCATTCTTGATGAATGGTAAGTGAGTACAATCGGAGTGAGTCTGCATGCACTACTTATGCGTAAATATTACGTGCAGATATCAGGGTAGCAGCTTCCGATCAGAAGAATTATAAAACGTAAAGGTGATAAAAAGCTTTTATGCTCTATTACTATCTAGAAGCCCCACTGATGAGGTTACTATACAAAATCATTTCGAGGTGAGGCAAACTACCATCATTACGTCCGGTCATAGCCCTCGTGTCCCCAGACAGATAAAAATGTGTGTAATCTTTTATGGGATAAAAAAAAATGAACGATCGAGAAACATAGCTTGTTTTTGATTATACTGAATGGGAATTCCGTACTGTTTAAGTAGCACCTGGTAACTTGGTGACGTTGAGCTGGCTGCTGCCGCTGTTTGTTAAAAAAATACGAATATCTCAATAATATAATATGTGTTTTTGATATTTGTATAGAAAAAAAAAAATCGTCTTGATTTCAGCAATAAGCCAATGAATCGTATGTCCAGGAAAAGAAATCGAGGGCAAATCTTGAACAGAACGCCTTATTATTACAGTAGTAACTATTAATTACTACCTTTCGGTTCGCACATCTCGAGAACTCGTAAGAAGTACAGAAGAAGAATTATCGTACTATATTATAATTGCTACATTGAAGTATAGTTTCAACTGATTATTTTAAGAATATAGAATATCGGAATAGCTACGATCTACCGTTATGGTGATAAACGAACAAAACGTAGCTCGGATGGCTAGGAATATGGCGTTCGTTTCTCTTTTTACCCAGACGTCAATAGCCACTAGATTCTTAAAGTCATTGCGGAATCAGTTGGTAGGTTATGTATTCAGTAATATATTGCCATCTTGAACTCTTGCCATATACAAGGCGGATCATTTGAATCCGGGCACGTATTCATTTGCCGCTTTTAATGCCAGAAGAAAACCAGTTGCTTCTAGAGCACAACAGCAAGCTCGTTATGACGAAAGATTTGAACGAAGATCAGCTATCGACGCAGAGGGAACTCTCAGCGAAATTGTTAACTTCTTTTTTGCCTGAAATTGACGGTTTATCTTATTAATAGCTTGCATGCAGCGTTTGAGAAATTTAAAGGAAGATGTTCAGGGTTCTTATGTTAGAGGTTGGATCCAAAAAGAAAGAAAAATTCATCAAAATGACTCGAAGAGCCACTGCTGACCCGCCAGGATTTCTCTCTATAAAAATGAACATTCGTTTTAAGGATTAGGATATCAAGGTCTTCCAGATGAAAGTTGGTCTTTTTTTAGATCTTCTGCTTGTTTTAGCGCCCTCTTCGCATTTGAACCGTTTTAACCCTTTCATTCTGGGACCTCCGACCGAGCCTCTGTAAGGCTCCAAATACCGCCAAAAATTAATTTCCGCTAGAATTATTTTTGTATATTTTATGTTTGCGACACTCCACGGAGTTTGCACCTACCAAATATAACCTGAGGCGCGGGAGCTATTAGAGGGCTATCCACGTATTAAAGTAAGAATATTTTGAAAATGATTAGTAAGTGGTGTTAAACGTGAGACGAACGATGATTACCTAAAAATTGTGCTCACGAAGAGACGTGAAAAGTTATCGTTTTCCCTTAGATACAGTATCAGAAACACGAACTATAAGAGGTCAAGATTTAAATACTTTACTGTGTATATATATGTCCAGTGTTAACTTCTAACGTCAAAAATGATGTTGATGTTTAGTTATAGACCTAGCCTATTTTCTGATATATCAGTTATATATATATATATATATATATATATATATATATATATATATATAGCTCGAAGGAACTGATTTCACTCGAAATAATAGCATAATAAATATAATCATCAACACTCAATCGTATCGCTTCATTATCGTCTAAGTAAATTTACGTTTTCAAATAAGTCTTATACATAAGTTATGTAACTCAATTTATTACCAACATCACTTGGATGACGTAAGAATAAGGCAACCATCAAACTACTATTCCAAATCATGTTTACAGCTGACCCTGCTGAAAGCCCCACTCGTACGTTCAACCGCCATTTTGTTGGTTCGCAAAATCGCTTGTCGGTCGTACAGCGCACACATCAGTATATCGACGATTTATAGATAGCCTTAGCGACAGATGGACGTTGCTGATTGACACATTTGTACCTATGGTAATTATGTGTGCGTATTCGTATTTGGAACGCAACAGTACGGGCGCCTCTCATCGTTATGCCTCTTATTGAATTCTATAAGTTCTCGGCCGGTTATGGCTGGCTAGCACAGCTCTCATTGAGTCTTGTCTATACCTGCTTCAGCTGCTGATGCAGAAGCAGCAGCGGCGACGCTCATTCGCGCACATCGCCGACTTCGTTTCTTTCACTCTCTCACTCTCTCTCTCTCTCGTTCACTCTTTGTTCTAGCGTCGACAAGCGGCGCGACTCCACCCATCAGTGTCAATCACTCCAAAATATTCTCCCAGTGCCCACGACCGCCGCTGGGAATAACAGCAGCCGCTACTTCGTCTCATATTCTATCCTTGCCTTCTCCTCCATGTCCCTATCTTCGAAATGTCTTCGGCCGTCATGAGTCCTTTTAATAAAATTAATAATAAGAATATTACCCGACGCTGACGTCGGCGCTCGCGTTTGGATCGACCGGGCTGGGCAAAGAGTTAGTGGTCGCATACCCGACTGCACAATAATAAGCGTAGTTCGCTGGTCTGACGGTTGTCGAAACAATTCTTGTCGAACGAGCACAACCGCCGTAGCAACGAGCGCAAGCTCTGCTGACAGCGTTTTTTTATTTCTTCTGCAATAGCAGATTCTGCTAGTTAATTTTTTCGCGTTGTGCAACACAAAAATAAAAAGCTAAGTGGTCAGACTTGGTCGGTACAACGTTTTCGTTTATCGACGTAGGTTGGCTGGACTTGAGCTTCCTTTTACCTTTTTCTAATAAAATTATTGCCATGCAACCTTCTTACGCTGAGCGATTAAATGGTAAATATGCTACACTTGAACCTGCATCATCTGCATGCATTTGCACAGGTCTAAAGGGAACTCCTTGCAGCTGCACGTCGTTAGGGAGGCCACGGGGCTGTACTATTGCTAGGGCTTTCTTCGCTCATCGTTCCAGCGCGACTTTCCTTCAGGTTTCCTTTGCGAATCGATGATGCCGTCTCAGCCTAGAGACTGTTATTGCCCTCGGCATTGCTCGTACGATCTCCTTTGTACTAGAACCCCTTCTTCGGTGGTCCCGATTGGGCTCCTTCGGGCGGTAGCCGACACAGCGCCCTAACCGAGCCGTGGTGGTCGGCTTGTAGCGTTAGCGGCGATGAAAGAGCATGCTTTGTCGTTATTAAATCGCCCTAGTTGACGAGACGACGTTGCCAGCGGGTCAGAGCCAAATGGGTGTGTTTCGTCTGTGTTCGCATACATGTCTGTCGAACTGTGTTTGTGTGTGTGTTTGGCGTTGGTGGCCACGAGTAAAATTACATTTTTAATCAGAACAGCAACGGCCGCAGTAGCAATGAAGGCTGCTGCGGGACCAGCAGCGGCCGCCGCTGCCACACCCGCAGCAGCCTCGCGGCAGTGTCGACAGGGAAGAGAATACAGCGCGCGGAAGGCCCTAGTCGCCTAGCGACCAGAGACAGAGCGGACAAGCAAGATAGCAAGCACCTCCCATTGTCAAATGACAGCGGTGGCGCCGCCACTGACGTACAGCCGTTCACGGGTCGGCTCGAGCAGACAGGCGGGCGGGTTACTACGTTCCATAGCTGAAGTGGCCGTGCGCTGCAGGCAAGTGACGTGCGGTCCACCAGCAGTGCCGCATCGCGTCTGCTGCAAATTTACCACAATAGCATCAGCATAATAGACTCATGCATCGCAACAGTACAGCGATGTTACCAATCGTTAGAAGACAAGGGCATAGTTAGCGATTTTCGAGAACGTGAACTCGTTCTCTGCGGAGCTCTTTCTCGTCGATTTGTTTTTTTTCCTCGTTTTTAGTTGATCGATACCAGCTCGTCGAACGCGATGTCACTCTCCCTTTAATCACACTTATTCATGCATTGTACCGTGTAAGGAAGGGGCAATTCTTGGTTGCCTTGTAGATTAAATAACCATGGAACGAATGATCTCTGAGCTTCGAATATTATCAGTGGCTATTTCCGGCACTCGAAAGAACCCGGCATCTAACTCTGACAGTAATATCGAGTAAATACACCTACAGTTTAGTGAATGTCTCTTTCGGATCAGCTGGCTGTGATTCGACGGAAAGATTATTGGACTCACCCAGATTTGTTCAGGGGTTCATTTCGGAAACACGTCTCCAAGTCCTTCGGTAGATTCGTACGCCGAGAAAGCGTTTCCGTCTCTTACGGAACGAATCGACTTGTCCTTGCTTTTCAATTATTCATGTGCGGATATGGAAAATTCCTGCCGTTTAAAATCCTGCCAAATCGCACATCTTTCCGGGCCGCTCAGGGTCACGGTGGTTTTTATTAGCAGATTGAAGGACTCGCTGCAAAAGACAGACAGAGTGACGATTTTCGTACTTCAAACAGAATACTCTAAACTCAGTGTGACGCTCGACGAAGCAGGGTTTCAGACGTGATTGCGTTTTCAATGTGCAGCGCTCTTCTGAGCTAGATCTAAGCGGGGCAAAGAATAATGTCGATCCTCTTTGTTAGTCGATGGCCGTTCTCAATAAATCATATACAGATGATGTTCACATTCCTATGTGATGAGGACTCGCCCAGGTAGTCATCCTGCCAAGTCTGGCTTAGTCTATGAGCTTTCTCCTGTGTGGCATTCTTCTCCGAGAAATAATCCGTCTTGAAAATAGTAGATAATAACTTGAAGATTTTTAAATTTCACTGCAGTCTACTCTCTATTGGACTCTATACAACTCGTCACTTGGACGATGATAAAGCTTTCTAAAGGTCAGGCCAAATTTTGGCAGAGTGTACAGTTTCAAACGTAGTATATATGTAAAAATATACAAAAATATTACGTATTACGATGAGTTAAACAACAGAGCCAAGTAATATTTAACTTACTTAGGCTAATAATAATTTTGATAGAGATCTATTTAGACGATAAGA
The DNA here is from genome assembly GCF_002532875.2 of Varroa jacobsoni. NCBI lineage: Eukaryota > Metazoa > Arthropoda > Arachnida > Mesostigmata > Varroidae > Varroa > Varroa jacobsoni. The sequence goes on along the minus strand of NW_019213086.1, from coordinate 318,041 downwards.
TTCGTGCCGAAATAAGGTATAGCGGAAGAGGCTTTTCGTTATTCTGTTTTTGCGTTACCTATAGCGATATTGCATTATTGTGGGCAAAGCACGGAAAGTTGTTCCGTCGTCGAGACATTGCGTCTTCAATGAGTTCACTCGTGCAGTAAATACAGCATAGGGTTGCAACAGCTTTCCGACAGCAGCAGCAGCAGCTGCTGCCTCAGTCGTCTACGCGATCCAGAGGCAATTGAGTCCTAGTCTGTCTGTAGGTGTGCATGCAGCTCAGGTCCTTTCGTTGGCTGATGCATCGGGACGAAACCAACAGCCTTACGCTCGCCTTATTCTGTCACTTGCCATAGCCGTAGTTTCCTACGAGCAACGACCACGATGGTATTTTACAACAGGAAAAATAAACGACTTGCGCAGAGCTGGCGCCACTGACCTACGATTCGGGCTGATTATTTATTTGTTTGCGACATAATGTGCGAAAGCAGTTACGTATATATGCGCTATCCGTACGCATATGGCGTGAATACGATTCGTTACTGGTAGCTGGCGAAAAAGCTAAAGCGAAATAACTCTTTCATGCCGTTAAGCGCCAAGTGGGAAACCGTGGTGGGCAGATCTGGGGAAGTGCAGAAACACTGAGCTGCTGCCTGCGTCACTGTTGCTGCTACGATCGTCTGCCGAGCCCGCCTGCTTGCCTGCCTCGGAATATTGACCGGACGAGCCGGATCGTGCCTGACTCGGGTCGCGCACGGATGAATCGCTCTTACCAGATGCGCTAGCGGCGATTGTAAATCCATTCTCATACCTAGCCCATTCTGCCAGCCTGTCTGCAAATCTGTGAAAGCGAAGACAATCAAAAATCAACAACGAAACAGATCTCATCGCCGTCATCGTGACGTGAGCTCGGTGTCGCGAAGGGCAACATTTACTTCAAGGCGTTCGCTGGCTGAAGGGTAGTTTCTAACATAACGACGTCCTATCGGTGGCTGACGCCACCACAATGTTATTTTAACTGGTATTATTGTCCTGGTGTTATATCGGAGTATACTACAATGTAGAATATAGCGATTGAAGCAAGTACGTGTTTCGAGTCTCACGTCTGGTGGTGCTGCTATACACCGTTTCAGACTCCCAGCACAAAACGAAATGTGCCTACTGCTACCTCTGCGAGAAACGATAAGGATGAAAAATATGTCTTGGGCGAGCAATACGGCGTTGAGGTGCTGCCAGCATAGAGTTTACATCAATAATAAACGACATATTAAAATAGTCTAGGTACGTTAGGACGTCCTCTGAAGGCTGGCATTGTCTACTTACTTATGGATTGCGTATTACCATTGATATCATTTGTTGATTATAGAGATATTCGGCAGACTTCATTGACCAGCCCAGACGGTTTTGGAGGCTAAACGAATTTGATTAGCTTCTACATAGTGCTAATCTTCAATAGACTGCAAAGCCAATCAATGTTTACGTGTCTAGCACGCAACATCGATCGTGATATCGTACGCAATGGAAGCTCCATTATTTCTCTTATGATTTTTCGTGGCGGCACAGAAGGCCACAGTAAACTTCGTCCCCTGCGACGCTTTGTAAAATGTAGCCGCTAGAAGTAGTGTAGTACACACTATACATATGTACAGCACGAAGTATCAGAGACTATTAACGACAACGAAATGATATATAATGCGTAACTTCTAAACGTAAACTTGGCTACTCTTAAGCCGAAATAGCAGTGCCAAAGGATAACATATTACAGTATATACCGCTGTACTAACATTAGTTAGCAAAATTCGTGCGATTTTCACCGTTGTCGTTTCTTCTAGCTGCGGGGCATGCTTTTCACGTACAAACTATGGCTACCTACAAATGATATAGCTCCGTACCCCTTTTACCCAATAGATATTCTTGACATTGGTAACTAATGCCTCTCGCATTTTTTCATGTATATTTATACTTCACCTAGATCCTGCTTCGATCACTGGTCCGCGTCGTTGTCCACATTTCGCCTGAACACCATCTTTTCAGCCGTTTGGCTTCATGCTGCAAATTCTATCACGTTCCGATCCTTTTTATCTCGCGTCACTCCACACTGAAGATGACCTGCTGCGAGTGGCAGACGACATAAGATGCTGGCATTGCGCCATCAAATGGTCGAGCGTGGAAAAGACTTCTGCTGGATGCAAAGCTTTTTACCGTTCAGTGAGTGAAGTACACAAGAAAGTGTCAGTATGACCAGTACGTCACCCCAGAGACCATACCGAGATACCATGCCGGTAAGTAAGAATCATATGGTAAACTTATCGTTAACTATTTTAAAGACGAGTGGAACGTTTTACTTAAAATCGACTGCTGTTAACAGTGTCCAACGTCAACGAACCATATACTTCAAACCTTCTCTGTTCGCTAAAACGATAAGCGATCGTTTAAGAAGTTTTTACCTTAATTTGATATAGAGCAAGATAACCTTCATGACATTCTAGGGCCACAACTTCCATGCTAGATGCCTGGTTATTTTTTCTGGAATACGTACACAAAATCGGCTAAGCACACTTGAAGTGTCGGGCAGCGAAGGCTTCAAAAAAATATTTCGGTCTCGAATATCCGAGGTTTTTGCTTCTACTATTGCTTGATGCGCATCCAAACCAAATACACTTTGTTGTCCTGGCTATGGTCGACGCTAGACTGTGGTCGTTATACCCATTGGGTAACTAATAAATGCAAATAGGATGACAATTACGACAAAATTTTTAATTCTAACACAGAACAGAAGCTACGTTATCTCGCTTAATGCTCTGTTCAGTGGTCGATCCGATCTTCACTGTGCTAAGTCGCCCCACGATCAATATATCTATGTATATATTACGCTACTGCTGTACCATATGTAATGTAAAAAGATCAAAAATGAGCACAACTGAAAAGATAAATTGAGAAGTTTCTATTTAGTAACTATTAAATCCAAAGAGAGGTTTGTAATCAGATAAGCAGAAGAGTGTTCTGGAAACGATGGCATATTTAGCTAGTGGATTGGGGTACTGGTCTGAACAAGGAAGATCCTGCTATCTACTATACAATGTTTTGCTGCTCAATTTGTACAAAATGCCCTGCATTTCAAAGGAAGATACTGTCATCACTAGGCTAGCCTTTGTACTACATAATCATAACGGGTAACCGCTAAACGATAGCTAATAGGTAATTATAGACGTATCATAATCATAGATAGGCCAGCTAGATTAGCAAGACAAACGTTATTGAACAACACGTTCGAACATCATACTTCTTTCTAGCGCAACAATGTTCAGAGGGTAGGTCGCTTTTGGCTTCGAGTTGAATTTAATTTTATGAGATGGCCAATATTGAAATTGTGGAACTAAAATCCATAAATAATCATTTATCTTGTACTACATTTAATGTCTCCTGCTTCCCATTCACTGTGTTTTTGTGTTGTGTAATTAGCGGATGGAGGAGTATTGCAACGCTCGCCAACGGAAAAGCGGCCAAACGCTGGAAACTAGAGGGTTGACTAGCGTGAGCGAAGAGCCAGTTTGTTGCGCAGCGTTCGCCTGCGCTCGCTGGAGGAGATGTCGATATTGTTCTCGCTGGCTTTCGCTCGGCAGGTCTCACCCCGAGCGCCGGCCGGGATTCGCTGGTATTTTGTGACTACAGCTGCATACTGTGGGGCCTGGCAGTGTTGCAAGAGTGCCTTCTGCTACTGCTTGAGACATGGCGTACACATGCTACACATGTAAATGTCGGTATGTGCTCGCCGTATGACGTGTCGCCTACAATCACCGAGGGCAAAAACTAATTTCCCTCTCGTTTCGATTATTAATGAACGGATAAAGCTTCGGAATTTGTTTTTTCTTCCTCTCACTTTCTCGTTGTTTCCTCCTCTTTGCCCCTAGACATTCACTTCGCCTGCTTGGGCGGCCGAACCAGCCACTATCCTGAGGGAGCCGCCGACTTGTGGACGTTGCCTATAAAACGAACAGGGACAGAAGAACGGTAGAATAAGTCGGAGAATTCAAGGACCCGTCCGGTATGGAGGTTCAGCTAGAAACCCTTATTGTAGAATACATCGACACGTTCACATAACGACAGCAAAGTTAACAGGCCGAAACAACCAGGCGACCGTGGGCTTGTCCGAAGACCCTTTTTGTCGTTGTCCTCGATGTTGGGTTCTAACGGGGCGATGCAAGTGGGGCGAGCTGTCTGGCCTGTTGGCTGATAAAGCAACGAGGTCATTATGTCAAAAATTAAACAGCCTGTTCGCTCACGGGCGCGTGGAAGAGGGCGAATGCGAGTGAACGCCAGCTCAGTTTGATGAATTGAGTGTTCAAAATGTCCCGCGCCAACAGTAGTTGTACCAATCACATATATGTATACACGTATGGTGGAAGCGCCGCCATCTCACAAGCAACGGCGGCAGCAGCAGCAGCAACCAGTAACCATTGCCTGCCATCTATTGCCAGAGGGCTAACTTGTCGCTGAAGCTGCCAGTGCAGAAATCTGTTTCACTTTCTTGTCTTCATACATGCTAACGCGGGGCGAGATCGAGGGCCGAAGATACCCGAACGCACGCTGACTACCGCATGTTCTTGTCAATGGTCGTGAGTCGGAGAGATTCATTAGAACTTTTTGTGGATGTGGATATGGTTGTTGGTCGTTGGCCCGCCAGTGCGTTGGCAAGACTTGGCAGGACTACGGAGACATGGATTGGTGCACCTCCTGGTAAAGTAGATGAACGAGAAATGCAAAGTGAAACGACGGAGAGAGGAAGAAAGAGAAGTAAAGGCTCTCAAGGCTTATGAGCTAGGAAAGTTGTATGATTGGTTTGCGAACGGCACCAGCCTGGGTAGTTGAAGGCCACACAGTCACCACCATCGTCATCGAAACTATACACCGACATCACACTTCCAGTGCCATACCACACCAACGACTTTGACTACGGCTTAGTCGAGCGCCGGCGGCTGCTGCTGGCAGCTTTTCAAAACAAGTGCCGCAAAGTCGAGACGAAGTACTTTTTCTCGCATAGGTTAGGTTTAATCATGGGTAGAAGAAGATGAAAGAAGAAAAGTAATTGAATTTAGGGTTTTGTGCGAACGCTTGTCCGCTCCACGTTCATTAAAGTACGGACGAATGGGTGAGACGGTCAGGGCCCAACGCGGCTTTCTTCACTGAGTGGACAGGAATAAATTAGGATAGGATGTCTGCGTTAGATCAACGCAGCTCACCATAACAGAATGGCAAACGTAAGGAAAACCAGCAAAAAGATAACAGACGAGTACGAAGTGATTGCTATCATCTGACGGCAAATGATTCGTTTTTGTTTGGTTAATCGCTCTGAGAAGAAGGAAGTGAACAAGGTCGAAAATAAAGAAACGGCAAACGCCTTAATCGTCGTTGAGGAGGAGCGCCTAATTGAGATGTTCCAGTGTTGACGGCAGGCGAGTGGCCTACATTGCACGACTTTTTTGCGCGCGAATTAGCGTCATTGGCCTTCGAATATAAGCTATTGAGTCCTATTTTTATCAGTGAAATTCTGCTGCAAATGGCGACGAGTTTGGCTACCAGTTTGCCATACACCGTCCGCCAAGCAATGTGCTATAGTCAACATTGGTTAAATTGTTCGATGAATCTGCCTTAAACTATAATCTATAACAAACTTACTTTTTGTTTTCTTTATACAGCAGTGCAATACACGCATTCATCTGCAGCTTCTACTCAGCTAGCCAGCACTCACTGGCTGGCGAAAGTCATCATCAGTGCGGCTATCAGTACTATCAATTTTTTTTCTTCATATGAGAATTTCGGTAAGACGTTCTAAACATTTTTATTACACGGACCAGACGACATCGAGCAAGCCGTCTTCGACACTATTAGCATGGCCTAAAACGACTAGTAAAATAGAAAGGAAAAAGCTACTCATTCACTGTTCATATGTGACTACATGAGATTTCGAAAGGATGATTAACCGGGGGATCCAACATTATTTTATGTTCGCTTCTTATTCGATTAGTTTCAGTTGACTTGCGGCCCATGCGCGCCTACTCTGTTGGGATTAGTGGACATTTTTTATTCATTTGCCTTCGACAGAAAATTACAGTACAAACGTGACACACTTGCCGCCTCTAGCGCTCTAGAAATCGTACGATTGAGGCCGACCGTTGACGACAATCATTTTAAGAGTTAATGCATGCAGCTAGCCCCTCACTTGCCAGCTCGTACCATCGATGTGCCTGCTGCTGCTCCGGGTTTTGTCTCTGATTTGGGTCGCACTACGCCGTTTGTTTGTATACCCGTATCGACGCTGACTGGTGTCTCTCTTTTCGCATTTTCGGCAGCAATGGCCATTGCCACGCCGACAATTCTCAAGAAAGTTCCGTTCAATCTTATGGTCTGTCCCACGTCCGAATCGCGTGCGGACTTCCATTGACAAGATCTCTTGGTGGCCGGGAATCTCCAGAGCCTCCAGAGGGATGAGTAGGAGAACAACACAGAGACGACAGGATGGCGAAAGCTGGCCTGACTAAGGCCGTTGGCACATGTCCGCAGACGCTGCAGCGGCAGCAGTGAAAACGAAAATAGGAAAAGCCGCAGTACCCTTCTCTCTTCTTTTCTCGAAGAATCGAATCATTCGAAGGGATCGACGAAGGATTTTGTTGTTGATATTTATGTCCAACCGACTTGAGCAAAGGCAATGGTTCGGTTTGTGCTGCTTATGCCAGACATATCGTCTGCCTGCGCTGCTATCGCCTGCTGGCATGCGACTGGGCGCGCGTTAGATCGACATAGATAGTACAGACAAACTCAAAGAGACTTGGACTGGCTGGGAGTAGAGGGGGCAAAAGCGAACGAATCAGGAAGGTAGACTCTGATGCTGTAGAGCCTACGCCCGACTTCTTCGTCACTCAGTAAAGCCTTGTCTTCTGACCGACATGGCACCGATGTTGCTGCATCTTCGAAGGCATACAAGAGACCACAATCACCACAATGACGCTGTAACTGCGAACGCTACGAATGAAAGTGCGCCGCTATGTACGAAGCTACGAATGCCGAATGTAAACTGTGAAGGGTGCAAGGGCACAAAAAGTTGCGCCGGTATTGGATTGGGTAGGCGGTCCACCTGTTCCTAAATGGGACCACTTAAGAATAACAACCTCGCAACGATTACTCACGTGCGTTCTGTTGTAGGGAGCTGTGTTTGATCAGAAATGCATCGTCCAGAACAATTGAAGAGAGAGATGTGTGCGCTTCCTCTGCGATCTATATTTATGTGTTTTATAGCATTGATACCGATCTGTTTTTGTTGATATTCGTTTTACCAACTGAAATATAGTACCTAATACTCATCCATTCATACTGCATATATGTGAGCAGTTGTCGAAGCCTGAGAATTTCCACTAGCAGCTGACGCTTACGTCGTTCCATAAGAGAGAAAAAGCGGTTTGGGAGTTGTTGTTTACAGTTGTAATAGCGCACTTTCTATTGCCGCATGCGAAGATCTCGCGAACGACGGGCAGCCTGATAACGCTGTGGTGTGCGCAATATAATTTAGAGGGACAGGGCAAGAAACGGTGATGATGAGAGGTAACTTGCATGAAGGTGGCGCTGGCCTCCGCCTCGCACTGCCTGTCCAGTCGGAGACCCCGCAGAGACGCCAAAAGCTGGCCGAGCACGAAGCGAGCTCAAAATCAAAAAGCCTCGTTCGATTTAGAATCCAACAAAATTGAAGTTTTAGGTTTAGTGTTGTTCTCCGCCACAATGCTCGACTGGGCGTGCCAGCATTATCGAGGCATCCGTGAGCATTATCGTAAGGCTTATTACTTCATCTGCCAGTAGAAAGGAAGAGATAGTGGAAACTCACGACTCAAATACGCCTTCACTTAGTTAAAGGGCAAACATAAACGATTGAACTTTAACTATATATATATATATATACGTTTGAAAAAACATGCAGACCCTAGCGGAACTAGAAGTGCATTAGATGCGCATCTTCTATCTTTATCAATAACTTTATCGAAGTAATCGATCACCAGAAATCTTTAAGTGAACAAGCCAACTTCGGATGCACCTTGCAAGTATTACACGATTACACGAGCGCTGCGTCGCGAGCTGAGGATGAAGAATCTATTTCATTATTTCTTTGTGCTGGTTGCGTATCATAGATTATTATTATTATTGCTATTATTATTATCACGATTTCAAGCAGTGATAATCGCACGGAGGCCATCTATAGAAGATGCGCCATTTACGCAACTTTAGGAAAAAGGAACAGGAAATAAGCAAGCGTATCAAAGCTTACCGGGTTCTTCCTCGTTTTGACATCATTATGCCGAAGACAAGTTGGACCATATTCTTATAGAAGATGATTATTCTTATCTTTTATAAAATGTGCCAGCATTTTTCTGTATATTCAAAATGTTGTTAGGTAAAATGTGCTTGCGCAAGTATCGATGCCCAGAGATTTCTCAACCTTACTGGAATTCAACTGACCCAAACAGCCGTGTGTTTGCTCTACCGATATGGCAAACTGAAGATGTAGTTTGTCTGCGATAGAGAATTTATACCTGTTTGCTTTGACAGTCGTTTCCAGGTTACGGTAAAAGAAAGATAGCAATTGAATATTGAGGATGAGGGGGAATTTGTGTATGTCTAAAAAGAAAACGTAAAGTAATATATCTCCGTTGAGATATCGCCTGATAAAACAGAAGCCAGTACAAAGTTCCCAGATCGCAAATCATCGCGTGCGAAAACAGAATAAAGGGGGCGAGAGCCAGACTAGCACTGCTACTATCAGTAACAGCTCTGCGGAGGAGCGTCGTTTTTCGATCTAAGGATGTTGTCATCCAGAGAAAACTTACGGATATATACATGGATCTATGTACAGTAGAAATTGTTGTAGAGCATGTGCTAATCGTATTTTCCATTCTGCTGACTCTGCTTATGCAGCTTGCCGCTTATGTCTTATATACTTAGATTCGTTCGTCCGTGCATCTGCGTGACTTCGCATGCTTCTCACCAGTAACACCAGCGCGATCAACTCAATACTGCCAGCGGCAACAAACTTTGTTCAGGCACCGTTGCATTATCTCAACGTACGGAGAAAACAAACATTTTGAGACTACACGGATAAATGGAGGCCCTCCACCTTGGCTTCTGTTCACAAACTTCTGCCGCTTTGACCACCGATTCGACCGGGTGAGCGTGTCTGACGTCACTCGGCGAAACGGTTGGTTTGCCGTTGGCGCTACTGCTGTTATTGTCACCGCCATCGTTCTCGTTGTTTTTCGGCGAATTGAAAATTAAGCGTGTCCGCATATATTGTGCAGTTTACGAGCCCTTCTTCAGTTTTAGGATGTGGTTGGCGTGTAGACGGCATGCTGCTACCGTCGCTCCTAATACAATCGTATCTGTCGTCGCGGCATCGGATGCTTTGTGCGTCCATTCCCTTGCTTTCCGCGCAGATTTTTGTCTTTTGGGTCTGCTGTTCCATTTGTCAGCTCACCGCCTCTGGTCTTCTGCGGCAAGGTCTCTATAGGGAACCTGCATGCATGTTTGTATTCACGGCGAAGCTGTAGCGGAAGAAAGAAGAAGCTGTAATCGTTAAAGAAACTGAAGACCTGCACGTAAAATACAGGCAAAAAAAAACAAGCGTTTCAACATTATATCGCTTTCGCCTGAGACTAATAGATTAATTGAGTCGAGACAATATTGAATTAGTGTTGTTGTCCTCGTTAGCGGAACGGTTAATGTTTAAAGTCATCTTCATCGCCAGACGAAACCGGTTAGTACCATGCAGGGGAAAACTTTATCTGTGTGGCTGAGGTGAATTTTTTTTCAGCGAAGAAAGATACACACAAATAGAATTTTTTTAACTGAGAACAAAATATTTGAGTTGCCTTTTGTGTTTCTTTTTTAATGATAACAGGAAATTTCATTTCTTCTATACAACTGTAAAAGGCTAGGGGAAGAATAGACTTTTAAAGTAAGTCAAGCTAAAAATAATCTTTTATTGTACGCTTGAACATCTAAAAACGAAAGCGGCTCGTTCTTGAAAAGGGGGTTACTCTTGACAATTTTGTTCATGCTTCCAAAATAGCTTCTTTCAATAATATATTTCTCAGTGCATCATATGGGGAATAGCTAAAAGTACTTCGCTCAAAAATTAAGTTTATCTATACGAGTATTATAAAGACAAAGTGTAGGTCGTATTTCGATTGATCCTAATCTTTTGTCTCTTGGTCAGTTGTAACTAAAAGCGGTGCCTGTATTGCACTCTTATTTTTCTACAAGAAGGTCCTCTCGGAAGATTCGCCGATACAAAAAAGGAGGAAATAATCTTTTTTAGTTCGTGCAATAATCTGAATCTAATTCTTGGGCAAGCTACGTCTGTTCCGACCTGGTCTTCGCGTTCGTTTAGTAAAGATCGCATGAAGACCTCGAAAAATGTGGATTCCTCTTTTCACGCTAAGTGCCCGTTATAAAGACATCGTCGAATTCCCGAACTAGCGCCCACTTCCTTCGTTCTGTTTCACTTCATTCTATAACTAAGATATTTTTTTAATAAAAATATCTCATCTTATAGGGTTGCAAGCTCTTTTCCTTAAATTATGGCGCACAATAAAGTTCCACATAGTTAGAGTCGGTACTCTAACAAATTTGATCAAACAATGTTAACTTTCAAAGCCAACCTTGCAGAATTAAAACGAAATATTTGCAAATGCTTTTTGACCTATGAAAGCGACGCTGTTCTACGTTACATTGGTGCCCTACATGTCGATAAAGAGATCGGCAAAAAGTGTCAAATCGCTGACAAGTGATGTACATGTCGTACGATATTATTTTGTAGCAGCGGCCCTTGCAGCGATAACTCGCGCTACTCTTTGGGGGGTACTGATGCAATTTTTGTCTGCTTTGGCTCCGAGTAGAGGGGGGCTAAAATCACAAATTAGTGATTTTTCAGGAAGATCTAACACACTATTTCCTGCTGTTTCCAAATCCCTAAACGATTTCTACACGGTCTCTATGGGATTGAGATCTGTCGCTTAAACATCGTTGGCAGCGAGTAGCGTAGAAATATTTCGGACTATGTGACAGGACGCTGTACCGTGTATAAACACGTAGCTACCATCAGGAAACCATTCCTATACTTGAGATAGCACTCTTTCACTAATCTCAGCTTATCTCTGCTGTTCTAGTATTACCTGTGCAAAATATATCATCCCAATGCCTTCACCAGAAATCATAGGCTACACCATAACTTTTGACAGACGTTTGATTTTCGACATGATAATTTTCAGAACATTGTTCGCCAACACGTCGAAAGGCATTTTTTCCGACAATTTTAAAATGAGATTTGTCTGAAAGACAGACTTTTTCCTAGTTCTGAATAGTACCATTTTTGAATTGGTTTGCTCAATGAAGACGGGCTCGTTTCATTCGGGTGGTCAAGGTTTCTTGGCAGGTCTACTGCCCTTGAGCCCAACCTCTGAATTAGCAGCAATGCATAATTTTTGGCACTGCGAGTCCGTGGTTTTTTCATCTGCTTTGAAAGACATTATACGAGAATCTTTTTGGACATTGTGAATAAGTGCATGGTTCTCCTACCTCGTAGTACATCTTTTTCGATTCTTGTGATCGCTTTTGCGTGACGGCAGCGAGAGGTTTTCCGTCAGCCTTCCAGCAACATGAAAGATTACGTACAGGTAAATATGAAACGTTGCAACAGGTTCGCATTATTTACATTTGTTTTGACGGACCAGTCTGCTAATAGGTGGTTTTTGCTCGTCAATGACGTCTGTTCCTTTTCCCACTTCGATACTTTACGTACGAAAACAGTTACACCGGTCTAATTCACTTCGACACCTCTACTTAGTTGTCCAGCGTTGACAATGGCTGTGTTAGATGGTTAAGATAGAACGTTCTGAATATGGTACGAAATATTAGGACAAAATGTAAATGTTAGATTCGCTGAAATCAACTTACGGCGAGCTGTCACACCTGCCATCACTGAAACACGATACGTCAGTTTTACGTACCCCATCGTCTGTCAGCAGTTTAAAAGTGTCCACGAATTGCTTCAACGACATAGTACCAACGTAAAGCGGAAAATTGCCGCTTTTATAGGCCAAAAGCCCTTTCAAAACATCATATGCTAGTGCTTCGTAATTAAAACTATCTGATTGAATTTGAGCATTTGATTGAGTACCGACTGTATTATGACATACAGATCATCACTAACCTGCGGGGCGTGTAGTCGGAATAGAAGCAAAAAAAGTAAGGAATTTGTAGCTTCAGATTCATACATTTAATGTATGTGGACAAATACGCAAAGATCTCGGTGGCCCTGCTGAATGATGACATTCGAAATTGTGAAGGGTTTTAAAAAGCGTGTTAGATATCATACGTATTCTAGGTCGAACTATATCTTTTGATACACCTCTCAAAACCATAAATCGAGGCCATACGGCTAGGTAATAAAAACAAGTATCTAATGATGGAAGAGCTAGTATTTCTAAGAGAAGCGTCACCTCTACTACATGAAACGAATGTTATAAATAGTAGCGATATTTTCAACTAGAGTAATGCAGGCATTAATAGATGCGAATGTTCAATATAACAAATGATGTTTAGTAGAATGTAACTACTACGTGGTCTGTGCGTAGAAATATGAATTGATACTGTTTTCGATTTGCTGCAGTGCCGACAAAGTTATAATTGATTTTGTCACCTACAGCAGCATTAATTTAAAAGACTGACTATAATCATTGCTTTAAAGGCCAATTAATATAAAATGATTTCCTTTATCTAATTACCTATTTAGGTGTTGTTAGCTGGATTCTTACCAGGAAATTATTACCTCGAAGTATAACGAGTATCTTTTCTATTCATCTTATATAGCATATCAATAACAACGGAGCGTAATTTAATTTAAGATACCGAAATTTCGACATCTTGGTTAGTCTACTGAAGTTATTCTAAATAATCAGAGGAAGTCTACTAATATCCGAGAATTTGTGGAGAATCGAACAAATTCAATTGTCTAAATATTTTCATCCACAAATCGCTATTTGTAATGGTGGGACAGTAATAACCTATCACACTATTAGCAACTGCCAGTATATCAACAACAACTCCAACTTTATGTGAACACCTTGGGAAATTAATAGCAAGTGCATTTTTCTAATGCATGCACTTTTGAAGTCATATTTATTCGCCAGAATAGCTGACTACTTATAGTTTAGTAATTAATAATCAATTTTAACAGTTACTGATATCGTGACGAAGAAAACGGAGTGATGACCACGGCGATCCTTCCTCGAAGCAAAGATACGGTCAACGCAACGTAAGGGAAGGAGCAACCTGAGCGAAAAACGCACTTGTTTCGTTTTCTATTCGTTTTGTATAACCAAGGAAGTACATTGCATAATTTTAAGACCATTTGTAGGAAGCATTGTTATACTCTCTAATTATCCAACATTTATTTTTACTCCATTGTTGCAGTTATTTATGAAGATTTTTTACAGCTTGGCTCGTTGAGTCTTAAGCCTACAGATTTTATATTAATAAATAACAACAATCTGTTATTTTGTAGACGTGTATTTCCACACTGTATCTGTCATTAGCAAAAGCAATAAAAATTCTCTGCCGTGTAAACCGCGAATCGAACTCTTTGTGTCAGACAATAGAGGTCATACTATTTGCCGAAGACAACGTTGCCTTGCGTTGAGTTTCAGGTTGTGTGTGTCTTTGGCAGCCACGCTCGTCTGTTTTCGGAAATCGCCTTAAACGGGAATCAAAAGGACTGAGCGAACTCGAGGTTTCAATTTAGCTGGCGTAGCGTATTGACAACTATGTCCTTTTCGTTTGGTCCTTTTGGCCGAAAGAAGAAGGGCTTGAATGAGCATGAGCGTCAGGTGTTGGCAAAAATACGTGAGGAGCAGAAGCGGGATATATCTGATCATGTCGTCGACGAGGAAAAACTGCGCCAGTTGTATAAAGAAGAGGAATATATTTTTGAGAGACAAAAGTGCATACTTGATTTATATGACGATATTGGGGAACGCCAAGCTGCTGTCGACAAGCGCGTGAAAAAACTACGCGAAAAAAACTCTATTGGACGCTATAAGGTTTGTTCTAATCTACTATAGTTCATTGATAAATCTGATTATCATTGTTACCAAAGGAGGTTATATAACTGAGTTGCACTGACGCTGTGAGAAGAATGTTAAGTCGGCTCGTCGCTTCATAAGTGTATCTATATGATAGCTTACTGGTTTAATATTTTGCTTTCGTTTATGCTCATGTCGCAAACAGCAAAATCGATTAGTCTGAGAACGTGGGTAACAAAACCCGACGAGTTTTTAGTACGGCCTTTCGTCTGGAGTTCAAATTAATCGCCGGACGCTCTAATCTTATTACAGGGAGACTGCATTGAAAATATGGAGTCATGGGATGGGAAGACCACAGTAACAGAGACGGACGATCCGACTGTCGTGGAGTTACAGGATGAGGCGCTTATGATCATTCGAGAAAACTGGGAGACGAAGTTGGCGATTGATGCGGCAGTTGAAGAGCTATACGAATTGGAATTAAAGCTAATGCAACTAAAGGTTGATAAGATGTGGGAGCCCCTAAAGGATCTACCGCCGAAGAATTTAATGCCTATCAATGTCTGACTAAATTACTTTTATGTAACTGCACTGCTACGGGTAAATTCTTGAAAGATAAAAATATTTAATAAAAGGTTTTCAAATTAATTTGAGACAAAGTCAAATTGCAGGCCACGATGCGCCACCGGAACTATATTACCTAATTTTTCCACAGCAGTGGCTGGTCGTTTTTGGGCTAATTATAATTTGTCATTTGACGTTAATGAAGAATCCGATACCCATATCACGACGAAAAAGAACGTGGAACTATAGTCAAAAACATTCGAGCAATTAGCAAACGGATTTTTGTACAATTCTGCCTTCTGTTGAACAGATAAAGCTAATTTATTGAGGAAGTTTTTATTTTACTCGTTCTCGTTTAAGATATATAAGACGATATAGCAGGATATTTAGGTTATTCATGAGAGGTTAATCTGTCTTTGCAAAGTATGTTTTATTAAAAACATAGTAATGTTTTCGTACAATGAAAAACAAACTATCAGCTTCGATTGTAAAGTAAATGTGTACTGAGATTATCTTTATCACGTTTAATTTACCAATTTACTTCTCTTCTGCTTCACATACTTTCCATTCGCACGCGATAACATTTAAGCCGAAGTATCGCAGTATTTCATACTTCGCTGCTATCAGATTTCATATACCGGTATCCTCCCGAGAGTCCTAACGGTTTAGGACACCATTGCCTCTTCTTTGTCCTGCTCAGATCGCTGACTGTTCTGGCTGGAAAAGCCCGTCAATTGCGACAGCCATTCTGGATGACCTGCCGTAATCTTTTCAATAACTCCGTTAACTTGTTGGCATAGCTGTTCGATTCGTGAGTTCCACTGAGGTAATACGTCCGGCTCTGGAAATGAAGAAACACGATAATTTACTAATTACTTTGGACCTTAAACGTGCCGATCTGAGTAGTTTAACTTTTACGACTTCATTAACTATTGACGCTGTTGATATGAAATGTGTCTATAATCTGCAACTAAAATCTCCACTAATTTCAACAAACTTTACTATGCTAAATGCCACCCATTCGATGCTCTAATCATATTTACCCAGTACCCAGTGAACCTTAACAAAGGCTACGAAATTGTCCAAAAACTTACTATGGAATTCTACACTGCCGTCAATCTGATCAATGTAACCGGCCAAACGTTGTTCAGTGATCATTTGGCTGGCGCACTTCTCCGCTCGTTCAGCCGGAATCTCGAGTAATGCACCGAGTTCGGCGAATGTCACATTGTCATAGAGTGCTGATGCTGATAGGAGATTGTGCTCAACGATAGCGCTCTCCAGGAACGAGCGGCCGTCTTCTTTCAGGCCCTTCTGGTGTGGCTTTAATAACTGGCTAAATTCGTCTGTAACAAGAAATGATAAAACACAGGCAGTAGAATCATTATTAAGCTACAGGGTAGTAAGATGATTAAGCTGTCTTGAGGAACGGACAAATACAATTGTTTGATGCCTGGGAGATATGTTAAAGTAGGCCGAATGCAGCTCTTAGTTATAAATTCAAACGTTCTCTGAAAGACTTTTGTTTCCTAAGAAAAATTGCAAAACATTAACATCAATTATTCAACGCATGTTACCACTTGTTTGTTGGATTTTTAGTAACGCTAATCGATACATCTCGATGAAGCAAGTTGAAATACAACACGTCCTTTATAGTAGTAAAAATTGATATCTGTATTTGAAAACAGCCAACGACCAAATGAGGCAATTTTTTCGCTAACATCACGTTGGGATACATCTAAATCTATGGAGGAAAGTGTTTCAAAGGTTCACAATAAGATGACTTGATATATAGCTCGTTTTTTTTACCAAAATCTCAGAAATCGGGTCATACGGGTCACCGTTTGAACGATGAAATGGCATTCTATGGTGCATTTTTCCCCACTAATGGACAGACCTCGACAAGATGAACGAAAGTCGGCCGGGGGTCAGCATACCCGACAACGGCACAAACGTGTTGACTGTGTGCCCGCGACATTGTCGAATATATCAGCCCCCGGCCGAAGTTTCAGGAACATACGTAAATCGAACCAAGCTCCGATAGACTTTAACTTGATCTTGCAGTCGGTGAAGGCCAATATATTAACTCTTAGTATCCTCTTAAACTATCCTACTTACGTACTTTCCGGGGACCGAGTCAGTTTGTCAATCAACGGCAATCAGCCGCTACGAAACCAACTACATTATAGGTCTGTTCAAAATCAGCGCGTCACGAGCGAGACAAATCCATAGCTAGTCAAGCCCCTTGGAAAAGCTGACTAATATCATGATTATTATTATTACCGATCGCCGCTCCGATTAAAAGTCAATTTACACATATAAACATGCATTAGAAATCATCAAATCAACATACCGAGTTCACTCCGTTTGATAATACGATCGAGATGCATTTTTTCAAGTATGTTAAAGCTTGGCAGACGTTGAGCTCGCTCGTCTTTGAAAAGGGTTGCTAACAAGCGCGAGCGCACCTGACCAGCAGATGCGAGTGTTGCACAAATGAGGGCATTGGTTAGAGCCTTCATTTGGGCTTCTTTCGAAAGACCCGAGTGGTATGATAGTTCGTTGTACTTTTGGGCTGCTTCCATGAATTTTCTGCATTTATGAAAATAATTGAAAAATAGAAGTGAAATTAGAATATGTTACGAATGATCAGCTTGAAGTGTCCCTAAAAACTCGAAATGGGTAATGTATTAAAAGCGATTCGAACTTAAAGTTCAAATTTCAAATTTAAAAAAAACCAAAGAATTTAAATTATTTCAGGTAAATCATTTTCAAACATAAAAGCCCCAAGACAACATCAGTCTGAAGAACGATATAATAGTCTCATTGAACATAACTGGCATGTAACAACAATAAAACCAGCATCGACATCAAATTACCGCAAGCGGTGCCTAATAAAGCTTATTCTAAGCGGAGTCTTTTGTGGTTCTTAATCTAACGGATATAGAGTGATAAAGAGTCCTAAATTACTGTATTCGCGGCTCGGAGAATTCATTGGATAGCGATTAAGCTAGCGACATCCTATGACCATTTCTATTTAAAAAGATACTTACATAAAAGGCTAGCAGCGGTGAACGTAATATGTAGTTGTTAATACAACATTATGTGCCTTAACTCGATAATTACTGATTAAGTTAGTGCGAAGCATTTACAAAACTAATTATATATGACACACGTAAAATTGAATTATGAAATTCTATCCCACTAATTGAATCCTTTTAACTTTTAGAAATATAACACGACCGAAGTATGAGCACGCTCATTAGATCGTATTTATATTGGCCCAGCTAAACCCAGCACTTACCCCTTGAAGTCTAAGACACGAGCGTGACATTCCTTGTGCAAAATGACAAATTCAGGTTCTTGGTCAGCATGAAGTAGGGATGCCCGGTTGACGAACGTTTCAGCCTTCATGATCTCACCGCAATCGAGGTATAGTCGAGCAATTCGCAGATATGTTTTAAGCTTGTAATCCTTAGTATACTGTCTGTGTTTATAAGCACAAGATTTAATGATACAGAAATTGTTATAAAGCAAGCACATCTTTATATATGCCTACGTTTTTTTTAGAAAACATTTTGCCCGTACTTTAAAGGCATGGAAAACCTCAGCTAATGCTACAGAAAATTTTTACCAAAGTACACTATTGTAGAATAATTCGTAATAAAATATATTAAGAATAAAATATTTTGAAAAGATTGATGACACGACTGGAATACCAGAAGTTCGAAAGAGACATGCGGTAGTACTGTATGACATTAGTCTGACAACGCTAGAGGTCGCATCCTTTAAACGTCTGTTTACTTTTGTCCGTTGTCGAAAGGTATCTCACTAAGGACGGTAGCGGCCTCTTGCCAGCGATCTTCCTGCTCCAAAATGTCAGCGAGATGTTGTCGAATTGTGGAATCTTGTTCCTGAAGTACATAGCCAAAAGCAGTAACAGTAAAACAAAGACACACTATCTTCTTGCGAGTCTTTACGTTCAGTGGTATATTTGGGTTCCAAACATTCACAAGGACTTGTCCAAAAGACAGTGTAACTTCGCGGATCTCGTTAGTCTCATTGAAATGGGTACTTTATTTGCACCTTCCTCATACGCTATCTCCTCGTACGCAGATAGATGTGAACGCAATTTAGCTCTGTTACTATTGATATTTGAATATCGGATCTTATGTATGGATTATTTAGACATCGCGCTCCAAACATGGCGTAAATGAAAGCCATGTGTCAAGGGTTTTGACAGACTGCTTTATCCACACAGGGTAATCATAATGACCTAAGAACGCAAATATGTAAAAAATGTTGGTGTTTCTTAAAAACCGCGAGAGCATGAGGCACCAACCTGAAATGAAATCAGCCGTGGCTGTAATTTGTCCAGTGTGAAGAGACATAACTCCTTGGAAACAGGTCCAGTGCCCATGTGCTGAAGCTGTACCGCTATATCACTTAACAGCGGGCGAGATGTTACTAGAGAGACATTTTCATTGATCACTGTAAAATAAAATAACATAAAAGAGTCAGAAGGCGAAAACTAGCATAAGCTTCTAAATACAGTTTTTTATGCAGAAAGTGTGAACAAATTACTAAACTATTTTATAATATCACACTGTTGCCCAGCGATGATAAAAAAAAACCTGATTATTGTCGTCAATGTTTCTTTCTTTAGGTAACTATATTCTCAATAAGAAATATGATGCTGGCTCTCTGCCGTGATTTTAATGTGATTAGGAACAATGTCGAAAGTTACCAGTTTATATTTGCACACTTGCCTGAAATAGATATATATATATATTTATTTTGTCGAATATTCTTTCTTGACGGATTCGTCGAATGAGAGCTGAACAGGACTACCCAGTAGTACATAATATCGCACGAGAAGATACTACATGTCGAAACTTAAACATTGCTAAATCTTCAGCACTTGGAGAGTTCTAGATGACGTTATAGAATAAGGATCCCACAGGTTTCATTGTCTGAACCACGTGAAAGCTATGTCACTCATTTGCAACTAGAAGCCATTGCTCACACCGACCTGATTCAATAAATATCTTCAGCCCCTCACTTCGTTCTTCGTCGTTAGTGATGGCCAAGATGTTCTCCAGCACCTCACGATACCTGAAGAGATACAATCATAGAGGATGGCGGTGGGAATGTTAATTTAATAACGAAGCAGCTTCAACTACGAGACTAAAAATGCCTAAACTCGGTGCGCCCAACTTGTAAGTCACACTGCACAAAATTTCTTATTCTTCTTATTACTATTATTATTATGCAGTTTGTTTGGGTAAACGAAAAACTATTTTGTGCAGCTTGGCCCTACTTCTTGATAAAAATAACACTATTATTTGACTATCGTCCCTTGGGTGGCAGTACTCAAAACAAAATAGACGAGAATTAGTAAATAAGCTTACCGATCAGCTTGTTCTTTCGGCGTTCCCTGTGAACTCCCTAAATTGGCAAGCAACTGACGATACTGTACTGCTGACATCTTTGCTGAATGATTCACCTTTCTTGAAACGACAGCAGCTAATTATCCGGTACCTTCTCTCCTAGTTTTTTCTGAATTTAATATGAATTCCCCCTATAATTGTTATTAGTGACGCACTACACCACTGGTATAAAAAATGGCAAACAAATAAGCTGCTGATTCGAAACCAGTACAACCTTACATCCCATTAAAAATATCGCCGAATCATACGTACTACAAAATTCCTCTGCAGGTTGTGTTTTTCGTGTTTACAAACATATGCTTCGAAAATCCGAGAACTGTCCAGATACGAGACAACAGCAATGCAGGTATCTGGGTTTTTGCTTTGGGTGAGAACGCGATGGAAAACGCGCTGTGGGGAGAGAAGGTCGCTCAGAGTTCCCATAGGAACGAATATTTTGAGCCGAGAAGCGCTTAACCAAAACGACGCTACTGTGAGGGCTGACTATCGGAAGGAAGGAAACATTTATCGTATACATAATGCACAGCTGGACACGAAGGTTGTTGTGCAAAGTAACCTATTGCTAAACGTACATGCATGTCGTGGTATTTATACTTGGCACGAATGCTGGTGAGCGCGTTTGTGGTTATTTTTTATGGGGACTACATAGAGCTGAGTGATATTAAGCGCTAGTGAAATTCGGTTGATATTGTTGTCACAAATTAATGATCTGCGTTAGTTTTTGCGCTAGTAGCAAATGTCGAAGCATTAACAAGAAAGACTGTATTTAGATACAAACTATATGCTCATGGACATTTTATACATTTATGATATTTCATTTTTGATTAACATATGAGTGTTAGTATATTTTGATGGATGCGTTAGCATCCACTTGTTTAAAAAATTTTTTTGATAGTTAGTTTGTGTTTTATTGATTATAATCAGATGAACAACAGGCATTGCTAAATAAATACAAATAGCTTATATAGTCACTGAATATAGAATAACTGTTATTATATGTGCGAATTTACCAAGTACCCTTGTGTTTATTGGCAACTGAAAAAGAGTGTTTAGTTATTAAACTAGGATATAGTTTTGCAACAGTATTTGAGGGTCTATACTGTACAAACGCTTTTATATTTCTATTTCGACGTATATAAGATGACAGATATTTAATTTCGTAGGTATTTGGTTCCACAAACTAGAATACGCCTTTTTGTTTGTATTTTTATCACTTATATTTACCTTATATATATGTTCATGTGCTTATACATATATTATATACTGTTCAGTTTACAGATAGAGTGAAGGGTGGGGCATTGATTTCAACGGGGTTGACCATATTATCCGTGTACTCGTTCCTGATCTTCGCTGTGGTACGTTTCCAGTACAGCTAGCTAAGTTACGTGGTCAATACATGGTTTTAAAATCTCGTGAAAGTGATCTTTTTGCTTGCAGTTCTTTTAATACAATACGAAATCTAGTGAACCTCAGTTGTCTTATACAGATTTAATTCTTTCGATGTGCCTGTTCGACGCTAGGTCATAATGATAACTACACGCAATTTGATTCTATTTATGGTGCAGTATTTATGGTTTATCCTTGGTGCAGTGATGTATTATGGACAGCCAGATAATAAATTAAAAAACATCACCACTATCGTGACATACTTTATATGAATTTACTAACATTTACAAATGGTTGTGATTTTCGTGTGACAGCCATTCTTCGAACAAAATCACCCATTACGTTCTTATGTTCCCGGGCCGTTGTATCTCTTCGGTATTCCCGCGCTCATCTTCAGCTTTAGCTTTGTATACGCGACTTTCTTCGTCGGTTACTGTCTGAACAGGGGTGAGACACCGTTTTAACCGTTAGCAATGGTGGATCAGAAAAATAGAGTGGAGGCTACGTTAGAGACGTTTACTCGTGAGGTTCGACTGGACCACCTGAAAAGGCCGCTCATCATCAGTCAGCAGTCACCGAGTGACGTCGGTGGCGTCGTCTGGGATGGTGCGCTCGTTCTAGCAAACTTCATCTCTAAGTACGCTTTAAATACTTGCTGCACGTGACCATGTGGCTTTCCGTGACTGCACTGTTTTTTTCTGAATCATACTTTAATATTGCCTCATCCCTTTTGCAGTTATAATGATTATATAAGAAATGGATGTGTTTTGTTGTTATCGTTGCAGGTTTAAGGAAGATTTTATGCGTGATGTGACGGTCGTAGAGTTGGGAACGGGCACGGGGCTCGTTGGCCTGACATGTGCCACGTTTCCAGCTAAGAAGGTGATTCTTACCGATTTTGCCAAATTTAAGGAACTTGTTGAGAAGAATATCAATGAAAATAGAGAGTTACTACGTGCCCCATGCCAGTTTGCAACACTTGACTGGAATCACCCAGAGGAACTAGTCCTAGATGAAAAGCCAAAGGTGGTAATTGCATCTGAGTGCATCTATTACGGTGACGCTATTCAGCCTCTCGTTAACACGTTAAATTATATCAGTGGACCAAATACTAGAATTTTTATCTCGTTTGAGTTTCGGCCGCAGAAAACACACGTCGACGCAATGAAGGAGTTTCTGTCATTGTGTAGAAAAAAATTTGTTGTCAAAGAGGTTCCGCTTGAGGAACAACATGAAGATTATCGCAGTGATGATATTAAGATACTTTTACTAACAAAGATATGTAGTGATTGATTCAATTAATAATAATTTACTGGAATGCTTTTTGTAATGAATAAACCTTTATTTGGATATTGAGTTTTTTTCATTAAGATTCCTAGAGCAGGCCAGGTACCAACAGTTGGTATAAGAACGGTGACTAAGCAAATACGAAATGTGGCCTTATACGAATGACAAAACTAAATGGGGCGCTGGCTAGCATGCTCATATAAGTACGCCTACTCAAATATTAGCATAGATTAATTTAAAATAGCAAGTAGTTGCATATCTCCAATGGTAAGCCCAGTTAGAATGAATCTATGCGAATGCTTTTTTCTGACCGCAAGGGCAAGTACTGAAGAATCCAGAAAACGCTTCAGAAAGATCGAAAGAATTTCTGAGTACCATCTGAAGCATAACCTTGTTTACTGATTGGCATGATTCCAGAATCTTAGTGTATATATCTAATGCAGGCATCTGAGTGTAATTTACTATCAAGCTGTATGGAGTTGGATATGTATTTAGAACCTTTAATTAACAAGTGTATGCCACATCATAAATCTCCTCTTCTATGTCCATTGATTCCGAAACGCTACAAGATAGGTGTTGCACTTACCCCGTTTTCTCTAATGTAATCAGATTGTTAAATTATCTTTAGGCTAAAGCGAGCGTGCTATGACTTGTCGTTGCGTAAAACTTCAAATCGTAAATCTACGAGTAATTTTGCGCACTATTCCTGAACCACGCGTTCGATAATAATATAAATGGTGGATGAACATACTTCTGCTGTTTGTGGGTGGAAAACTTAGACAAGTTATTTGGTAAAAGAGCGAGACGTAGACTGCTCATGATATATACTAACGAAAGACTAACTTCAGCAGTATATTGTAGGTCCATAGTATCTATGTTCCGATTTTCACGTCCGGTATCGACGTTTGGCATTCGACCAGACGGCTGATTTCCAGCACGCAACGAGGTATTTCCTTAACCGGATGCGAACCTGAACAAGAACGTGTCTCAAAGATTAGCACCAAGCTATCACGGGAATAGTTGATATTCTGATATGGTATCGTGATCCTACAGTTGAATTTTATTTCGCAAATATTCTTAAACTGAATTTAACTATTCTCTTCTTTGATGCCGGAATTTGAAAATCCTGCTCTGGCCCAAAATACGACACAAAGGATACAAAGCCAGTAATTTCTATAAATGCCTTACGCAGTACCATTATACTGTACTGAAATTAATCGGGATGCGATGACAGCAATCAAAAGATGTGAGAGGGCTATACGAGAGGCCCCCATTTTGTCATCTGTGCATTGAAGCGAAGTAACCTACAATTTAATTGGAAAAGACCGATAACGTTCTTATACAAATTAGACTGTAACGGCAGAAATACGCTAAAAACCGATCGAACATAAGCAGCAAATAAGAAAGTAAGTCAGATTTCTAAACTAACTACTATGTGAGACATATACAAGCACCAAGGAAGGTCTGTTGCTATTCTAAATCGACTGTCCAGTAAATAGATCCCAGCTTGTTCCAGAGTTCGCCACCACCTCAACCATTCCCCGGAACTTTGGATTTTCCGTATTTCAGGTTTAACTTGCGTGTTTGAATCCGGACAATAACTTGCAAAATTTTTGCGTAGAACTTCCTCGGAAGAAAATCTGTATCTGCATGCACAACGAACACTATGGCTCTGGATTCAGACATTAGATTGTTGAAGCGTTTAGAGCCTGGAAAAGAGTGTGCCTTCTGTAAGTGAAAAAATGCTGGCGTTATACATGTGTTATATGCAAACAATATCGGAAGGGCACGTGGAGATTGCGTGGCTGCAAAGCCGAATACGTACTTAACAGCTTCCGTAATAGTGAAGTCCGAAAATTCCAGAGCTGGAAGCTACGGGGAACTCCACGACGAGGGTCGACCAAAGACCGAGAATCTAAAAAAGTGTCGGGATAAATTAGCATTTTGGGAAAGATCGCTAACACAAACGTACAACTACAGATGTTGCTATGGCCTGGTTCTACGAAAGGTAGGTGATTGATATGCTGCCGCAACAAACAGAGACAGAGGTTGTCTGAGTTAGCTATATAACGTGAAACGGTCTCAGAGGATGTCACAAAATATCTATACTCATTGTGCAGTCTGCACTAAGCAGAAAGAAGCGAAACTTGAAACTATAGATAATATAATACGTATTCTCAAGAAAACTGGGCGACTTCAAAAATGATAATTTGAAATTTGTTACATAGCTTTGTTACAGTGATTTTATTCCGCTATGATGAAACATTTGAAAAAGACATTTCCGGCTTCACAGAAATTCTATTTAGATCGTATACATCAAAATAAAATAATTTGACTTTTATATTTCTAGTCCAAACTGAATACGATTTTCTATAGTGCATTCTGTTCAGGCTAACGTAATAGAAACCCACTTTTGTTTCTACTGGTTGCTATACAGAATGCTCAAAAGGGTAATGTATTTGTAAGAGATCTACACAAAGTTCAATTTTTACTATAATTGTTTGTAGAATTTCTTTTTAATTGCCTTCCATTGACATTAATTTAGTGGCGCGCATTTAATAACAAAAGTATCTATTAAAATTACTATATACTAAGGAAAAGCTAACTTTTGCTGCTTTAATCGAAGTTTATCATCCCAAACTTCAACGATTATTGCAGTAGGTTTGTAAACTTGCATCTTCAAACCTGGTGCTAAAGATCAAAATCTAATTGCCAGCTGAAAGTCAGTAATTGTTTTTGAAATACAATAGTTGAGCCTTATGTGAGTTGGCCACAGCGCACGTACGCATAATTGGCGTGAATATAATTACAGTTTGTAGTCATTATTTATTTTAACTTTGTTTACACTTGGATAATTGCCCATAACAAGAACAGTGGTATTGAGGACTTTCTACTTCTTTCAAGACGAAAGAAATCAAAGTTGTGTCCAAAGAGGATGAAATTATACTTCCACTTACTTTGCTGTGCGATATTTGCAACTGAATCTGAAATTCTATCCATTTGAAATTTTACCCACGAAGGTAAAGAGATCATATATTGTCACCCCATGGCAAATCGAAACTCCGTGGCGAAAGCCGAACGTTCAGTCGTTAGCAAGAATTCGAAAGGCTGCTGTTAATTTAATAGATTTTAGTTAGTATTGCTATGATAAGATACATCCATAATCGATATATCTTTGACGTAGTAACAACAACTAACAAGCTAATTTACTCTTCTACACGTGCGCTTTAGTCTAGAACTCCAGGTATACAGCTATACACTTCGTCATATAGGATGAACAAAGAACTTAGCCCTAGTTAAGGTGGAAATCATGTAAAATCTTGTGTTTCGGATTTTATCATCTTAAATGAATGAGGCGGTAAAATTACGTTCCGATAAAATTAGAATTAAAGCATTGTTTCAAAAATCGCCTCCATCTAATGGAAAATATGTACGAAGTTTGGGAGTGCGTATTATATCTACTAACCATAACGCAAAAATTTGGGGGCAGACAGTGTGTCATGCATTGAAAGCATGTCTCTATGGTAATTATATCTAAACAGATAAAGCAAGATTTCAGCTGAAAAGGAGGAACGAAGTGCTCACTAGTTAGACAATCTTACTAGTCTGCCTATCAAACCTTCTACGTTATTCTTTTTTTCATATCTTTTTTCTGACCCTACAAATTAATATTGTCCGCTATAAAAAAAGTGCAAGTTACACCGACGTGCACCTCTACAGAATACTGTGGAATTTTAGATACTACGACATGTTTTAGTTCAGAGGATATTTTCACATTTTTTAATCCTGTGACAATAAGTTATTATGTTCTGTATCTCCTGTCATTGCTGACGACATCCTGCCATCCGTTAGCTAATTTATTTATTCCTTCTCGCAAGAAATTTGCAGGTTGGTTGCAATTCATCCAGAGAATTTATCCAGCAAGATTCTGAGACCCCTCCACTATCAAATCTGCCCTTCCTAATTTTATTTATTAGTAGACAAAATGATCGGAATCCGTCAGCGCAAAATCTAGAGAGTATGAAAGATGTAATGGAACGTCCCATTCGAAATCCAGAAAGGCAGATATGATGATGCTTGCCATGTGTGGTTTCGCGTTGTCATGGAGCAGCTTGAGCTGACCTTATCGGGCAGCTTGATTGATTCGATGCAACTGGGCTAATCAAATATGCCGAAACAATTCCCAATAAAACAGATCCTTGCAGTTCGACCAAAACGTAGAACACAATTTTTTTGAACGAATATTTGCTTGGAGAACCAAAGCTAGGCTTTGGTTTCTTTTTTGAAGCCGCCTTTACCGATCCCTGATACATGTTGACGTACAGACACGACTGCTCATTACCCCTGTCTAAAATCGGTCATTGAAGCCACGTGCCGCGCCTTTAACCAACAAAAAACCATCTGGAGCATTTGCCACTATGAGATACTCGCCGAAAATTAGATAGTAAATGCAGCCCGTTATCTCCGAATTCGTCAAAAAAACTTATAGACCCTTGGCGCGACAACCGAAAACGCGTAGTACGATTATTTAATAATAACGCCAAACTTCATCGCTGTGTCTCAATTACTTCTTAGACTGAGCATGAGAATATCCAGTGCCGGTTTCAATTCGCCTATTCTCCTTATCTAAGTGCGTGTGATTACTAGGCTTACCATGCTTTAGAAAGGACAACTGACGGGCGACCATGTCCTACTATCGATTTACCTCTAAAATTGCTCCATGAATAGAGGAATTGCACGTGGAACCGCAAATTTTAGGTATGTAGTTGCCAGAATGCCCGATAGCTTCCCCCAAGATAGGCTAGTAGGTAATGCATTTGCTATCAGAGATTAGGAACATGTGGTCGTATAGGTTCGAATCGAGCTGTAAACACATTTCGTTTTGTACTGAAAGCCAGCCGTGTGATCGAATGGTCTACGGCGGTGTCGGACGTGAAACTCCTGAGTGCCGCGACGTATATTTGAAACACATATTAAAAATCACCCAAGCCCTACTAGTTCGAAAGTTACAGTCCGACAGATTTGCTTGCGACAAGCCAAGGCGTATTAGAAGGGAGAAACCTTACAATCTTTCACCCTTTCTGTCGCTAGGGGTCTGGTCGCCCGTATGTGAACATATTTTGATTTGCCCACCAATTCATCCATCGAGTCAACTGTTATTTCGAACGATCCTTGTGCTTTACCGCCAAAATTTTCTAGAATAATTTTCCTAGTTTTCTCTTTTTAGCGTGTTATCTGTGTGTACATCCAACTGTAAGTATCCTGTAAACTTTATCATTAGATCCGTTAGTGATTCGGCTATATTTGATTGTTGTATGTCTTAGATATACGAAATAAAGTATGTGACGTTCTCGAACAATGTGCTTCTGTCTATTTATATTGGCATCGTTGATAATTTGTAATGAACTGTCCTTGATAAGTTATTACCTTTAATTTGTATCCTATTTTATCTCAGAAAATAATGATGTATAATAGTAACAAAAATCGAGAACGTTTAGGTATTAACCTATCGGATAAAGAATGATAGTAGAAGTCGGCGAAGTTTCATTCAAAGCGAGAAGATTAGATTACGAATCATCTTGATTACTAGCGATGCTTCTTTGATTTTTCTTACATCAGCTTTTTAGTCCGCTGATTGAAAAGAAGCACACTGGCATAAGTTGGTTACTTACTGAGAAATACCATGTCGAAAGGTGACAATCGGGCTTACGAAATTTAGACACTCAAAAAATTAATTGATGCTCGCTTACAGAAAACTTCCTCAAATTAACCAACTGTCAATATTGCGAGTAGGTATCGACGTTTTCTTACATCATTTATTTAATTTAAGGAAGGAAACGCCTCTGACTTTGACCTATGATCTCGGCTACCAACAGTTTCGAAGTCTGTTGCAGATGATGATTTCATTTTGTAAGTGATTTTAACGCAAGAAAACTCATTATGAGCTTATTCAGTGGACAATGTTTTCTGTAAGATTCGGCTAGGTAAAAAAAATAATATGAATTCGCTTTGCTAAAGCGCTAATCATCGATACTTTTAAAGCGCTATGTAGATGCCATAAAGGATATTTTTAAAATTTAGCGTCTCAACCCTGATGGTTTTCTATTGTTCAATGAAGCCGCCGTGGAAGTCTTATCTGTTTGCTCTGGAATGTTACGATAGCTGTTCGCAACATATAAAATTGTTAATAGCATTCATTAACAGGCCTACGTGATCCTGTAATAGAGAAAAGGTCTATACTATGAGCTTAATGGTTCATAATTATTAAAATCGAGAAATCGTCGTACTAAATAAACCTGAAGCCTATGTTCGGTTTAAACTGAAAAATTATTTGTGTCAATGTTGCATTAACAAATAACATGTTCTAAAGTCTATTCAATGGACGGCAAATGGCGAACATAACAAATCTAATAACAGATGAATAATTATATACATGGTGGCACAGAAGTAAATGGTAAATTGATACATATTACGATAAAAGACACAATTGGTGTTCAAAAAAATAGAAGCGATTGGAGTTTTCTGGTTATCCGGCCCAATACATCGAACAAGATAAATTCACATTTTTTGACCGTTACATAATTCATTGGTAGATAATAACACTTTTTGAAAAAAATATCCTGTAAGCTACAAATGACTAGATAGAACGCCTATCATTGTCTACCGCTTCCATTTTTTCTCTCTTCTGAAGCGAATAACCTAAAGTCTGACGTTTCTCATTTTGTTAGGCGACCAGAAGGATGGACACCTCACATATTTCATCTTTGGCAAGTCTGCTTCAAGACTCGGAGAAGCTCGCTGCAGATATCAATGGCGGTCAAGAGCTCCCACGCGTTGTACGCAGTATCACGCAAATGGTTACAGATGGTAAGAAATAGTATTACGATGTATACACAAAACAGTTGAAAATAATATGTTCCTTTTACTAGCCACGTTCGAGAGGCAAAGTTTCTTAAAAATGAACTCGTATAATACGATTGCTTGTTTTTCCTTCATTAGGTGACCAACTCTGGAGTCGAGTATCTGAAGGCGCTGCTAGCCGTGAACAAGCCGATGTGCAAGCCGCCATTCTTCTGGGTTCGCAAGGTTTCAATTTACCTAATCTATCTCATCATATCGACCAACTGACAGCTGCTCAAACTTTCGCGCCAATTCAAAGTATTCAGGTAAGGAATTGTTGTCATTCAGAAGCACGATTTAAGAAGGGGACTGCCGATAAACCATCTACACATAGGCTGTAATGACGGCAGATCGGCAGATGTACTTCCTGTGATATTTCTTATTTTAATTAAATTTAATTCGGGAAAAACCCCAACTCATTACTAATTTACGCGTTAGTTATCAATGGTACACTAGAAAACAGTTGTCTTACCTAAATGCAATTCAATTCGGTCATAAGTTCGCTCAAAGGTTTTAACGCTTCAAGATTTGTATTGTATAACTGTATCAATGCAACGGTAAGTTGGAACGAAGAAAGACAGCTGGAGGTCAATTACAAAACAGTATGATTTGATAGTGATTTTTATCCAGACGGATATAATGACTCAAAGGCGAATATTTGTTGCAAAGTAAAACGCAGCTAGAGTAAATTATAAGATCAAAAAAACTGTCGTTAGAAATGTTGATAGTAAAGTTATCAAGATCATTATCGCCATTTCTTAATAGTTGACTCTCCGATTTCTCACATACTCCCATCACCATAACAAAATATTCAGACGTTTTTTTGGTATATTATACTTCGTCGTAGAAAATGGGCTGCTCTACTTAAGCGTATGGGAGGTATCATTAGAATCATGTACGCAGCGTAGCAGTGTACGCGACAAAATGAGCAAGTAGCGCAGAAAGTCACAGCCTGAAAATGAATAGGATACAAGGTATTATTAATTAACTCGGTTTGGTTATTTTCAGGCGACTGACATTGACGGCTTTTTACGTAATGAGCGCCAGAATGCTCTAACGTCAGCTATCCTAGAACACTCGAAGAATACAAATGATGATCTCGCAAGCTTTGTTGTTTCTGCTGAACAAGAAAGGTTTGTAAATTTGGACCATCACATACAAAAAAAAACCACGCAAACCTTGCCACGCGAATTGTGTAGTTTATAGGTCACTCAATAAATAAAAAAAATAAGGCTTTTATTTCATATCAGACGTCTACCCAGTCATATAGGTAGTGCCAATTACTACTTCTTACTGTTGTGTCTGAGTTTTTTTCACATAAAAAAAGGTTAAAGAGACAGGAGCATATTTTAAGCCCGTATACATATTGCTTATGATGGGCATATTTTACTTGCCTTTTTGATTACTGATATAACTGCACTGCCAAAACGACAATGTATACCTGTATTCTACATTTTTTTATTATGTCATTGTTTTATACTCGCCCACCGTCAATTTCTGCAGGTGGGAAGATCAGAAGCGAAAGGTTCTATCGTCAATCGAGTTCAGTGCGGACACCACGAGCGATATGAGGTTCCAGTCATTCAACGACTCGCTTAACATGACCAACACCATGTCCTTTTCTCGCGGCCGTGATCTGATCGTGAGTTCGACCGGTGCTCCAATACGAGCCCGCCTTTCTCCAGAAGAGCTGAAGTATGCTCGAGCACTTTCTGAGCACAATGCTGCCTACCTGTGTGGCGCACTTCTAGGCGAATCGCAAACGCTCGTCGACAAGATGGCACAGGTCGCCGAACAGCTTGAGCTAAAGGACGTAGCTTTGCTCTGGCAGGTACTACAAGCAATACAATGTAAAAATATTGATCAAGGAAATGACCGGTTGTCCTTGATGCACGAAGCAAAACGATTCCTTGAAAAAAAGCATTTAAAAGATCTTCGTGCTACCGTCTATGGCAACTTAAATAAGGCAGCCCTCGGCGGCGTACCCGGAACTGCCCAACTGATCAGAGCGTATCTGAATGTGAGGCCAGTACCCCGAAGTGAGTGTACCTGATTAAATATGATACAAAATATCACTTAGATTTGACTTTACGTGATTGGATCTAAGTGGCAATCGTAAAAATAAAGTGAAATTCTATATGGAATTTTACTTAACAGAAAACTAAAGAGTTGATTCGAATTTCATTATGTAGTATATATACTTACACAACTCACTGAATTGTGCTTTACCTGCAATGATTTTCAGTGTTTTCGGATGAACCTGTGATTAATGATCATCCTGTTTGGGCGGTTTTGTATCATGCACTCCGTTGTGGGGACTTAGCTTGTGCTCGTGAAGTTGCGCAGCAAGCAGGCATGGCAGACCTTGCCGGCAAATTCCAAGAGTGTCAACGTAACCCTCACCAGCGCTTGGGTGACGCTAGTGCAGCTGAGCTACGAATTAAATATATGCGCGATTTTGGCTTGAATCTGTGCACAGGTAACCCGCACCAGCGGGTCGTATTGGCGGTATTGGCAGGCTGTGATGTGGATAGTGACCACGGCCCAGTCGGCATGGCCAGCATCGAGGATTATCTTTGGATAATGATGTGCAAGGCGCTTGCGGCTCCTATTTCACACAGTCAGGACGTGCTTCCATTGGCGAAGCTACAATCGCGTATCACAGACGACTACGGGGAGACTCATTTTGATGCAGCTCAGCGACCGTTACAATTTGCCTATGTGCTGTTACTTACAGCGCAGTTTGAAGTAGCCATTGAGTTTCTCTATCGGACGGACGTTCACAAGTGTCATGCGGTTCACATGGCAATCGCGTTGAATCAGCTTGGCCTGCTACGTAATACGGCACAGACGATCGATCCCGTCCTTGTCAAGGAGGGTAGCAACTGCCAGTTGAACTTGCCTCGTCTTATTACCTCGTACACTCGTCGCTTTGAAATGTCCGAGCCGGAGCTTGCTCTTGAGTATTACTATGCCCTAAAAGAAAAGTATGAACCGCTTTGGTTGCAATGTGTCATTGAACTGGCCTTGGAAACGAAAGCGTTTACGAAAATACTTGGACAACGAAATGCTGATGGGGGAACAGTGCAGGGTGCATTGGACAAATTCGTCTGTACGGGATCCACTGGCAGTCAGGAACGTAACCGAGTGGCAACGGCTGTTGCGGAAGCCGCCGAATCTCGTGGACTCAATGAAGAAGCTGTGGCACTTTATGAATTGGCCAATGAAAAGCAGAAATGTGTCGACCTACTTACCAAAGTTCTATCCCTACAGGTAGATGCATCGCAGTGATGCTGGTAATTTGTAGCAATAGGACGTTCTTACGTATCCTTTGTTTTTTTTTTATAGTATTTCAGTGTTTAGTTCTTACTCGGATTATATCCAACAGATATTTCTCATATGTGCGTTATTACAATTATGCAATATTCACTTTAATTTGTTTTTCGTTGTAGCCTTTTTTCGCAGATACCAGTAACATCATGTTTAATTAACTCTCGAGTACTTGGAGCACTCGGAGTTTAAAAGCCACAAGACACTATAGATTTGTGTTTAAAACGTATATTTATGCGATTTATTACAATATAGACATGTATTGTCGCATTCTCGTTCTGGTTTACTACTTTTTCACGAAAATTATTTCAATCGAGTATGTTCTCTATCGTTAATGTTGTCCGCTTCCAGGTAACACAAGCAGGGCCAGAAGGTAGTAAACGGGCTAAGCTTCAGAAGATTGCACAGCAGGTTCTCGACCGGTAAGGCTGGTCAGATATTTGAAAAAGACCTTGCATTAGCAATGAATACGTTGGGTTTCCCATAAGTGTGTCCCAGGGAAGTCGTCGAAATGCGGATCTAGTTTTTTTAATCTGTACTAATCTTGCGCAGCTGTAACCACAAAGTACAAATACTGGTTTGGAATTGCCGGGTCACAAGAACATCTCGGCAATGCGGTTCTAGCTAACTAGGTGTTCTTTCAACAGTCACAACTCGCCCGCTCTCAGTCTTCTCATGGACCTGATAACATTTTTCGACCTCTACCACGCATCGAAGAATGAAGAGGCTCTTGAACTGGTGGGAAGACTGCGGCTTGTCCCGCTGCAATTGTCCGACGTCGACGTAATGGTCACCACATTTTGTGGTCTCAGCGAACAAATTCGCAGGGTAAGCATCATTAATTTTGTGTGTACCTAAACAGAGCTCTTTAAATGATAAAGATATTTCTCAAGAAATAAGCAAGTGTGCCCTATGGCTTGTAATACGAGTTCTCATATCACCCGTAAGCCAGAGTTCTTTACGTGCAAAAGCATTTATATATATATATATATAAATCAATGCTTTGTCGTCATTAGGTGATTCCGGATATTTTGCTGGCGCTGATGACAATTTTGGGCGAACAGTACAAGGCTATCAAGCGGCCGTCGCATCGAACCTCGCTCAGCTTACTTCCTTTGCTTGGAGGTATATTTTTTAAAATGCTTTTTCACTTCGAGTAGTTAATAATAGAGATGAATATTTATCCTTATAAAGTGCAAAGTACATGTAAAAACAATGGTACGTAATAAGTATAGCTACTAATTTTTGCGGCTTTAGGTGGAAACCAGGCTAAGCTCGAGCTCATTAAAAAGCAGGCGAATGCGATCATCAAATATGCTGGAATGGTAAATAACTGACTTTCATGCACACACGCATTCAGTTTGTTTTAATTTTAAAAGAAAAATTTAATGTGCTATTTGGGTACGTTTTAGCGTATAAATAATTAAAAGGTGGTAATTAGCTTCTATTCCATAAATCAGCCGTACTTAGTACGAGAAAGTAGAATATATACTCGGCTTCCTTGGGCCTCATATTTTTTCAACGTTTATTTTTACCTTAAGTTCATTCTTTCAATACGCTTCATGTGTTTTTTCACCTCTAAAACTTTATTATACATCCGTGTTAGAATCAGTAATCGCTAGAAGCTGTGATAGAAATTTCTATTTACTCCGAGCGAATTATTTGCCCAACTAATCCCGTTATTTAGTTTCTTTTTGGTGATATTTAAGAGCATAGCTGGTATAAAAATGAGTTTGTAGGTTTTGACTTATTGTTGCCATATTTTATCCTGGTATATTTTTAGGTTCCTTATCGACTGCCGTCGAACGTGAACGCTCGGCTGGTACAAATGGAGGCAAACATGGCTTAAAGCCGCCGTGAACTCAAGTAAACCGAAGGCTCGACATGAACGCACAGAAGTACTAATCGCTGTTCTCGCTATTATAGAAAAATTTTTATACTAAATCATTTACACTTAATGACGAAATTGCGCATCGATAACACTAGTACTAAACAATCTTGTTCAATTAGTTTAGAACAGATCAGACAGTGAAGCAAAATGATCGTCTCGGTAAATTGGAATGATGTGTCCAAATTACTGTTTTATGTTAGTGCAGATCGTGTGGGCTGTGTAATCCTGCCTGAAAGCAAGGAGTCACAAGGAAGGATTAAAGATTCAAAGAGACGTCCGGCATGGAGGGTGTAGGCAGACTATCTATCAATTCGACGCAAAATCATCGTGTTTGTTTGTATATTATTGGTAACACGTCATCTAAAATAGAATGTATGCGCATAAGCAGTGATACGATTGTTCCATGATACTAATTTTTAGGTGTACTAAACATGCTGTAAAGCTATGTGAAAATATTCGCGTAATGAATGAACACAGATATAAAAGGCTAGAATTACAAAATAGTGACACTACCATTTGAATAAATGTACCAAATCTTATAATGGTCAGATGTTTTTTTCACTAGTTAGGAGTAACGCCTTTACGTACAAATAAGCTTTGGTTTACTTTTTAATAGCCTAGCGAACGTTAGTTGATCTTTGTATTTGTGTAAGAGAAAATTAAAAGCTATTCAAACATTTGGAAAAAGTTAGCTCGATGCATCTGTATTTTGGGTTGTCGAAAAAATATTTTTAAGCCAAAATTAAAAGCAAATATTTTTTTCGCAAAATAATGGTACTTTACTACACATACGTCATTTTGATTCGATAATATTTAGGGATTACCAAAAAACGGTAATCCCTAAATATTATCGGTATGCAGCTTCTATGGCTTTCAGGTAAAAAAGTAAAATTCTAAAGTGATTTTTGCATCCCTCCATGAAAGATAAATTAACACCATTAGGGGAGTTTTGCACAGACCGAAATATACGAAAGTCTGGGGGTAGAACATCTAGTCTATATGGCGAATGATGTTTTCATTATTTTTGGCGGTTGGCTAAGGATATATGCGATGTGGCATTGCCGTCATGGAAGATCACGCCTATCCTGTTCACTAATTCCGGTCGATTTTTAAATGTTTTGTAATTCTCTTAATTGCTGACAGCAGAGGTTCAAATAAATCGTTTTGCCAGGCGACAACAACTAGTAGTGCATGATTTCTTTCCAATTCCACCAAATAGCGTCACCTTCTTTGGTGTTTGTTTGGGATTTGTCACAGATTATTGAGCAGGTTTTATATTTTGTTTTGTTTGCATACTGCCGTATGTGATCCACTTTTTATTACCCCCGATCAACAGCTTCGGATCTTGGCATTTTCGTCTTAAAAAAAGCTCGATTTCGTTATACTCCCACAGAGTTTCACAGATAAGAATCCTGAGTAGTTCTTTTGCGTCATCATCAATTGTATGTCACTCAAACATCGAGCTTTTTTCCCTTTTTTCAAGTGGTTTGAAATTGTCTGATGGCGGATATTTAATTCTTTGGCGGCATGGTGCTGCTCAGGTGTCGGTCTTAATAAAGTTTAACAATAAGTTTTAACTCTAACATTTTTAGCACATCTACTACTGCCGAATTTCATTTTCGAATCACACTAGCGTCGACCCAGTACCGACCATACATCACCTAAGATTATCCTATCTTTGAAGCCATCTAGCTAGAAAATGGTCTTTGCTTTTTCGACAATTCATAATCACTTCGTGAAAATAGTCACGATTGTTCTCCAATACAAAGAAGAACCTCGGAGTGTTTGAGTGAAAACGTAATATTTATTATAATTTGTTTTAGTTCCCTTTTACGTGTTACGTTTAGGAAAGATATATCTTGTCATATGCCTTAACTTACAGTTACTAGGCTACTCCCGAGGCCTCTGTCGGAGCGCTCTAAATAATGCGCATTCTAACTCGAGGTTATACACATATGTATTTTTGCAGAAACGTCACTCTCAATACTGACAGCCGACAACACGCGATAAGTCATTTCAAGTTTGTTAAAGAGATCCGTATGCTTTTCATGCTGGTATAGTAAGAAATCTGAGAATTATACCTCTAATTACAAATTGACAAACCATCTAAGGTGAGGTCTAACACGATGGAGTGCATCGTATCTCAAGCATGTATATAATACCGCAAGAAAAATTAACTTAATGATGGAATATCTCTAGATACGGATCTACAAGGAACTGACTGGTTCGGATGCAAAGGAAGCTATTTTTTAGTGAATCATATAACCACCAGGCACAATACTACGCAACAGATGACTTGACACAAACCCCAGTTTATGTTTACTTTTGGAGGTGCTTCTCTAAAGATCTACACAGTTGTAAAGAAATCATAATAATTTGATAACTAATAATGCAACTAGAAGTAGATTCATTATGCAAAAGAATAATGATAAATAGTGTAAATAATACAGAATTTCGATTCTGTATCCAAACATAGTCATCGCATCGTTTTACTTTTTTATGGCTATCGAAAAAGTATTGCGGTGTAATTGGTGCTAGAACCAGATTTCCATATTTAATACCGACGATCAAATCAATCTAAACCGACTGCTAATAATATTAGAGCCAGGTAAAATCATGTCCAATCATGTTTTACCACTTTGTTAAACAGTACAGTAACCGCTATATACTCTGAGAATTAGGATTATGTATATATATTTGCCTGTTAATATTATATACGATACGTGAACCTGTTATGAGTTATTATCTGCTCTTTTTTATGTAGTGTACAACATAGCTTTAAGAATTTATTTCTTTCTTTCAAATATCCTTTCACATACGCGATAATAATCTGTTCTCTTGTTCATGTTTCGACTAGGCATATAACCTTGACTTTATTTAAATCAAATGTCGCATCACACATACAATCACATAATGGATCTAACTTTCTTACCCATTATAAGTTTAGCGCAATTCACGTGGAATTCGGGCTTCATATAGCGTTCGCCATCAGGGTAAATGGATGGCATCATCTCTTTTTTTTGGTGTTTGTATTGTATTGTTCCCGAATTCTCATTAAGCTGAGCTTCATTAGAGCTTATTGTTGTGATAGCAGGCATCTTCTATTATAATACACCTCTCGCCTATCCTTGGCTATGCAGCGAGCTTCTTTGTTGTTTTATTCTAGGAAAGGGGTCAACGAAAGCCAACTAGAACAAAAGGAGGACGTTGGCGAAAACCAACAAAGTATGTGGAACCAATAGGATACTGTTTGATGGTAAGTAGAAGGGTAACAGGGGATGAAAAGGTCGGACAGACATGCCGCCCGGTGAATAATGCAAGTCAGAAGGATTACAAGTGACACTGTTTATCGGACACACAGAAGACACACACACTAGATCAGCAGCAGAAATACAACAGGTTAACGAAAAAGGCTTCGGTGAGAGCGAAGCAACGAGCAGCAGTCGGGTGCCTTTTCCTTGACCCCACCGGAGGGTCGACTGCGGAGCAAAGGCCAGATAATCGGTAAGGGAGGAATGAAACGGATTATAGACTTAACGAGATCGCAGAAGCTACTTTTTCTCCAAGGACGAACAATATCAAGGACACATAGGAGGATACACCAAAGATACATAGAGGAGAAAAAAGTATAATAGGGAACAAGAGGCATCCTTAAGGATGTCGCATAACTAATATACCGTAACGAACCCTTGAAGACAGCATACGGTGAAGATATGCGTATATTTTGTTATGGATCAGGTTTCTGTCAAATTTATTGTTTCTATTTTTATTGCCATCCTAGAGTTGTGGTCCACGAATGCAGAACTTCAAGTTCTAAATTTAAACTCAGGCTTTCTGTCATCTAGTACGAAAAGACAATCAAAGTATAGAACAAGAGTATATACAGATAGCTGCAACATATTATACCAGTTCTTGCTCCATACCGACAACTGAAATCAGAAAGTTGGAAAATAAAACGTACTTCAACAAATCACAACTGAGGAAGGTAGGATTGAAAAAAATCTTCAAAGCTTTGGTAGTAATGCATGCAATAATGATCAGCGTTAATTCGGACCCACCGAAGGCACCGATCTCGACGCATCTATGTTCTAAATAGGTACACTAGATTGGACATAAGTTTATATCATTATTTAGCAGAATTTGAATTTATTCGGATGTTAGCCTACGTTTTCGTACAACATCACCCATAGGCTATCTAGAAACACGTATGTCTAATGCTCCGCCTGTTTTTATGCCGAAGACGATAGTGACCTTTTGCTATTGCCTTTTAGGTTAACGTCGTCAATGTTTCAGTTGCCTCATTACGAATATAATACGTGTCCTTCTGTTACGCTTTTTAATCCAAAATGCCAGTTTAGTTAATTCAACTCGTCACTTACAAACGTTTATGGTTTGCTGGCTACTTAAAGATATGCAGAACCGTACTGCCTACCTAAAGATATGCAGAACCGTACTGCCTTCATGCGACAGAATTGCGCTCTTGAGCTAATGTTGACAGCAGTTCAAATAGTATGTACGTTTTGTAAATTTTGTTTTCATATGAGCTTGCTGCTATAGGCCAATCAAGCAAATAAAAGAAACAAGACGTTGATAATTAATGTTCCGACTAAATAGATATTGCAATGTCAGTCACGTGTAAGTAGACACACCTTAAGCTAATTTTTCAGAGAGACTACATACGATAAAAGACCACCTTCATTTCAAAATGCATGCAATCCTTTTCATGAAGAACGATATAAGTCCTTTCCCTTTTCTTATTTATTTCATTAATAAATATATGTTTATGCGTCATCGTTGTCGGCTGTCATTGATGTGCATGACACAGGCTGATATAAACAGCTTTGATATCTTGTCACCTTAGCCCAAACATATCGACATATTCTTGTTTAGCACAAAACTCTAAACCTTTCGGGAAATTCGGAAGACTCGTAGGGTCTACATATACACAATATTTCCCAGGGCCAGTCCAAAGGGATCATAGGACGAATTTTTCCCATTTACTTCCTCCTAGCTATATCCTGAAAGCTGATGAAGGGAAAGGGTCGAGTTGCTCATGGGAGGAGGGCTGGCCGGCTCTTGGGGCCGAGGTACCGAGCGGAACTTCATCGCTACGCGTCGATGGTTCATGCTCGGTGTGAAGATTTGTCAAAGGACCACATCATTTCGGCAGTGCAATAGTGGTTGGTACTCTATGCCGACCTTCGTTGCGACGTTGGTCGTTACCGGCCTCTGGGCTTTAGCCCAGGGTAAGTTATACGACACTGAATGAAGCACCTACTGCTTTAATTAAATGGAACAGTAGTATTTTTATAGAACGCTAAGAAGACATTTTTATAACACATCTGTATTTTAAGCATTTGATTGTTAGCAGGCATAGAATAGACTCTAAATTATTTCTATGAAATGAACTTAATAGTCCAGTTTTAACCAGCTCACAGTAGTTAAAATCCACCAAAGAACTTTTTTAATAATCAGAATGCTACTTGTTATTCTTTAGATGATTAAATGTTAAAGTTTGGAAGCTACGTATACCGAAATAAAGCCCATAAGAACGTCAAACTTTTGGTTTGTTCTCGTAAATAATCTGTGGGTAGAGTGGAACCAGATTTCAAGATTGCTGCGTCATCCCAAGCTGTTTTGCTGGATTCACTTGAAGAACAATTCTACACGCAATCGGAGGTACTGATCGTCTCTTTCATATTAGCGCCAATTTAGAGGTTGCTCTTTAAAATTGGAACCTTTCTATTGAAACAACACATTTCTGAATGGCAAATATCGTTTCTGTTGAATCTATAGCCGCGTACAGGGCATAAACTGTTTTTATATAAGAGTTCGTTTGTAAGAGATATATATAGAGGAAAGAAATAGGTCTTCTATTATTCAGTCGATCCACTAAATTGAAAAAGGCTTCCTCTGGACTCGTGCACACTACCCACTGATGTACACTGCGAATATTTGCAGGGCTTAATATAATAGGAATGAAATTCCAACCTTCTTAAGTGCTGCTCATATCATTATAATCAATACTGTGATACGTCCCTCTGAGTTCTGCACGCGCGTGTGATTATGCGATGGTATCGTGTGAACGCAACTCACAACAGCTACGTATGTTATTTGTTCCGTCTCATTCAC
The DNA here is from genome assembly GCF_002532875.2 of Varroa jacobsoni. NCBI lineage: Eukaryota > Metazoa > Arthropoda > Arachnida > Mesostigmata > Varroidae > Varroa > Varroa jacobsoni. The sequence continues at coordinate 276,996 of NW_019213086.1, read as the reverse complement.
AAGAAAATGTGTGTCTCTAGAAATTCTCAAAGATTCTGAGAACCTTTGCTGCGTGCGTCGACTGTGCGATTGACAAACAACCCTGGTATTTTATTCATTGGCCTGTCTGCTATGTTCTTTTGCGAGGCTAATCACTGATGCAAGGAGATGAAGATCTAAAAAACAGTAGCACTACATTGCGTTACAGCTTTATGACTTTACCTAACATTTTTATTTTATAGCCTTATATATAATAGACGAGAAGTCAAAGATATATTTCTTTCATAGTAGTTTATATAGCCTTACAGATTGTTTCATAAGTGTCTATGGGTCAACAATGTTAATAGTTGGTAAATATGAAATTATATTGAAGTACCTGTTTGTAATATTTTGTGTGTTGTCGAGTGGCTGTGAAAGGACCCAAATTGAGCTAAACAGAAGCAAGATGAGTAATACGGTGTTGCCCTTGAGGTGCGGTAGTAACGCGGTCTGCAACACTTAAGGACACGTGATTGTCGAGATTCAAATCTCGACGTTAGGACCTAAGTAAGCCAGTACCAAATGTGCAACTCGAAATATATCTTTTGAACAAGCCGTTAACTGTCGCAGGAATCTTTGACAGGGTGCGCACCAAGACACGGTACCCATGGACAGCAGTGAATAACACTAGCGTCTTCTTTGATCAGAATGCCTACGATCGTATAAAACACTGGAAATTTAATAAGAAGAAAACGCACAGAATCGCTTAGTAAAATGGGAAGTACAAAATATCAGACTGTATTGCGCAACATGCTAGAAGAGTTGAACAAGTGTTTCTATTTGAACATTTTTATTGGGACGTAACGAAATATAGTAAATTAATTTGAAGCGCCTTTTGATTTTAATATTATAGCACATACCTTATTTGTAATATATTATAAATAGAAAAATTAAAAATATATAGGTTGTAACCTATACATAAACAATGACCGACACTTTTACCGACACTTGACGAAAAAGTCAGCGACCCGCAACCTGCTCTGGACAAATTCTCTGGTGTTAGCTTTTTGTATTACTCGCTGTTGAACAAAGGTGATGAAAAGCAGTTTGGTCGGAAATATTGACGTACGATGACAGGTGGGGAAAGGTGTGACGGTTGGGGGCAACCAGGAAGGGCAGATCCCACCCCCCGGAGAAAAACTCCTGGGAACGTGGACAAAACAGATTGTCTACACAAAGTTCTTCGGTATAAAACGTTGTTTCAAGAAAGAAGTTCTTGCATCTCGTGCATTTTGACAGGAATTATGCTTCGTGTTCTATTTCATGACAATGGCATAGGAACAGACAAAGCTGTGAAGCTCATAATCTACGAAAGTTGATTTGTAAATCATTATATATATATATGTATGTATGTAGATCTGTGAAATTTGTTTTTTTGGGGAGGAGGAGGAGGAGGAGGAGGGGGGGCATCTACTACGAGCACCTGCTTCGCTTCTTGTATGCAATGTATTTCCTCGAAATACTGTAGTGAAATAGCAATGCTATACGGGGAACGCAGGCGCTAAACGAGAACCTCCGTATGTTTTAAGTTATCATGACTAAGTCTTAAGCAAGACATGCATTACCCAGATTCAACGAAAGCTAGATGTACATACTGACTCAGTACACTTTTTTTTTAGCTTCTAACAGTTTTTTTCTGGAATTATAGAGACGTATTTTATCGTTTAGTATTCAAGTTAGGTTAAAGTGGTTGAATAAAGCAAGACTTATGGCAGCAGACATCAACTAGCAGTTACGACGACTACGATATAAAGCCATTACGCAAACGTCCATCCATTTCTGTTATATTCTTTTAAAAACTTTTTTTCAACTCATTTATGTTCCATTTAGTGAAAAGTTCAGTAGAACTCGATATGTGCCATTTCTTGATAGCGTAGCTGTTTGTTGCTTTTGAGAGTAACTTTGCGTTGGGATGCAGTAGGAAACATAGGTTTAAGCAAGTTTAGCACCAGCGACCGTTAAGCAGCAGTCAATGCAAACGATAACATACAGCAACGGAATGGGTCGTTTCGGGGTGAGGGAGGCTGAGGGCAGGAAGTTTAAAAGTAAAATCCGGTTTATGTTAAGTCATACCAGATATTTTGTCCATTGTTTAGCGGTTTAATTTTATTAATGAAGGATTAGAATCTACATACGATTGTCGATTCAACTGACTGCTGTAACGGGTAAAAATACTGGAAGGATCTGATGCGTCATCAAGGTAAAAAAAAAGAAAGGATTTTTTGTCACGTTAGCTTTTCTTTTCGTTACAGGGTCGATGCATCAGCACCAAGTTGAAGCTGCCTTCTTTGGCTCTTCAGGCGCTGACGCAGTATCGTCCAACGGAAATAGTCCGGTTTCGTCGCTGCAGCTCGACTCGTTCGGACACTTCTATCTGTTCTGGCAAGTGGACTACCAAGCGCGCGTGGTTACTTTTGAACTAAAATTACAGATTCACCCCAGCAGCTGGTTTGCATTTGGCTTTTCGGATCGAGGCAATTTGAGCGGTGCCGATACCTGTGTCCTTTGGGTTGACAGGCGAGGTCAGCACCACTTCGAGGTAAGTAGCTATCAAAATTGTAGCACAACATGTGGATTATAGTTATATCTTATTGACCTATCAAAATCAGCGCCATATTTTACTATCAACTTTGGATAGAGATTGTCTGCGTTGGTGTACACTCAGAGTTCTCTTTTAATATACAAGGACCTTAAATAAATAATCTTAAATTAAATATCTTTTAGTGATTCTAGATTATTAGGTGCTCTGGCGGGATTAAAGTACTTTCTGGACTGGAAAGAACTGACATGAACAAATGAGGATCTTTTCTAAATAAATATTCTCTTTCTTCGAGTCTGGGTGATGACAGTATCTACTGATTCGCATAATTCATGATTGCAAATCTATAGCAGTAGAAAAAACAAATGGGTCTTTCTCCTTCGAACATCACGATTCAGGTCAAAGTTTAACGACGAATAGCCAGGAGTTTAGCATTATCCTTTTTCCCAAGACAATGAATTAACAGAAATGTTTATCTGTTTGGGCTGTGATACATCTTTCGCTCAGTTCATTGTTTGCAACTCTCCCGTTTTGAGTAGCTCCAATGTAATTATTCGAGAAATAGGTTTAAATTACTTTGATTTAGTTAATTCCAGAATTATAGGCGGTACGTTTTGTGATCACAAGCCACCTAACGCCAAGTTAACGCAGCTTAACATGTATTTTATTATTTACTCGGCTAATTCTATAATATAATGCTGTTAGATAGCAGTTTTAACATATACAGATATGTACAGTTATGCTCTTTGAGCAATCTAATAATCGGGGTATTAGTAACATGTCCTTTCAACAGCAGACGCATTTCAACTCAGCTCACTAAAGCAAGCCTGTTACTGTACCGTATCTGATGGCAGCAAAAAATAAATGATGAGAATGTCGTATTAATGCTACAAATTGCTACAATTACAAAATGCTACGTAACTGAATTGCCCAGTACTGACTTAATTTGACCTAAAATAATTAGACGATAGGCATAGACCTGCTGGAATGCGTCCCAAGAAATCCGTGCAATTTACCAAACCCGCAATCGTTTTTTTCTAAAAATTTGCATTTTTTGGCGGCATAAATAAACCGTCCTTTACAGCTTTGGTCGCTCCGCATATTGGCTGCGGCGAATGCTCCAAGATCTTTGATATTGTCTCGCTTCTCTCTAATACTTATGTAGACTGTTGTCTGCACCTACAAGGCCGTTTTTCGTTTGCCTCCATTGGGCGCATTCATTGCGCAAAAAAAAAAATGATGATTGAAGTCATCGACTAAAATGTCATGGTCTCTGTAGCAGGCCACTACAGCGATCTTATGTTTGCACTAATAATGTGGAACTTGTAAGTTTATTCAGGTTTTATAGTTCCTACGAGTACGAAATACTGTGGAATTTTCACATACAATAAAGGTAAATGACAATGACGGGAATCCCTGTCGACAAAATCGACAACATTAGAAAATGTGGGATAAAAGCACTACTTACAAGTTATGCGTTGAGAAAAAAAATATCCATGTTTATGAGCTTCTATACAAAAACGTCGTCATTGTTACTAAACGTTACTACTACCATTAATTATTTGTGCTTTTCACTGTTGGTAACATTATATACTAATGTTTAGCGCATACCCTAATCATTCGGCCTGCCTGATTTTTATTTGCTGATAGGAGATTTAAGCGCGTATATATGAATTTTAAAATATGTTAATGGGTGTGAAGTAAGTCTCTAAAATAGTGAACCACCTGTATATATGCTTGCAGTGGCCATGCAAAGAATGCCCTGTTTTTAAACCATGAACACCTAGGAATAGAAGGTGGTATTTAATCGCGCAAAGCACTGTGACTGAGTTCACTCAAAGCGGACTCATATCAGCCTACTTCTTTCCATCACCATGATCAGAAGACGGCGTAGCTGTAGTTAGCAGCATACATCAGCATAGCCGCTCGCTGTGAGAGTGTGTAATCTCTTTTTATTTCTTCATAGCAGCTTCAGTCGTTCACTGTTATTCCTCTCCCCCATTAGAAAGACAACATTCCCTGGAAGCGCATACCCCAGATCCCTTCCTCCGTCACTCTCGCACGGGGTGAGAATGACCGCACAGGAGAGAAAAGAGTCGCCTGGTAAGTCAACCCTATCTTTTATGCTTCTGTAAGGATCGCCTCCCGTGCCCGTAGCCTAAACAGCCCATCGTTGCCTAGTGCGTCCGTATGGCGTGAGTAGGTCGGAGGCGAAAGTAGTATGTATGGCCTTGGCTATTGTGCGACCGGTGGCACTCTACAGTGGTGCCATTATTAAATTCCTCGGCCGTCTAGAAGCATAGCGTCTGCGTCATTCTTTCCTTGCCGCCTCTTATTTTCTCCTGTGCAGGTCTCATGAAACCCAGCTTCCTGTCCCAGAAACCCAGAAACCGGTCAACACCTCAGCAATTCCCTATTACTTTACGTCTGCTAAATCGAACTAATGAATACGTGACGCCATTTGATCAAAGTGCTTGGTATCGATGTATCATGTAGCGAATTGGTATGGCCCAGACTTTCGCGATAACTAAAGGCGTAGAGGTTCTATCAGACGAGCCACGATATGCTTGTTGCTATCATCACGTTCAACGAGTCTGCTTGACGAAGAATATAATAGTCTTCAACTTTAAATGAAGTTGAATTAGTAAATTTATTGTAAGGCAATTGGCCTAAACAGCCAGCAAAAGCGACAGGTTTGAGAGAAATCACGCGTGTCGATGTAATATTTTACATGTCGGATGAGGCATTTAAGAATAAGTATCTGTTATTGATGCTAGATATTCAATTTAATCTAAATTAGGTTAAAAATGGGTACATTTATGGGCGGAGATTTTTGCAAATGCTTCAATATGCTGCTAGAGTAAAAATTTATTCGAAAAAAGGGCATGAATAGAGGGACATACCAAAATGGCCAGTTATAACTGAATGGTAGTTTGGCACATTCTAATATATCAGAAGTTCATGTCAAACAACATTTAATAGGAGAGGCAAACTTTATTTTGAAAAAAAAATGATAAAAACATTTGCAGAAGCTCAGAATCGTTCAAACAATATATTTGAATGACTATTCACTAAACCTGTAGCCAATAGATCATTGAAAATAAATTACAGCTTAATTCAAAGTAAATGATAACGATCGGTTGATATTATGACTAGGTTAATTTGTTTGAATGAGCCTGAACCCGCGCCATGGGTAAAGATAGAGAATAAGGAAAGGCGCTATTTAAGTACAAAAGCTGACTTGACTACGAGCTTTTTCTAAATTCGGTTTCAGGACGGACACACTAATTCCGAAGGTTTTCTTTACGTCGAGGAACCGCAGCACTGTCGGCTGGATTCGCTCAAGCGAAAGGGATCTGCGCTCAGGTACCTTAAACATTGATTCTTATTCCATCACACCATTCTATCTAATTTATGTGACTGGGTTTCCAGTGATCAATTTTACTTTTAAAAGCATCGTCTTCTTATGGCAAAACGATCCTGTTTGTAAAAAGTGTCTCCTGAATGATTGCAGGTTTCTTTTCTCGCGAAGCTTCGATACATGTGATCCCCGCGACTATGTCATACAAGAAGGTACTGTACATGTGGTTTATGCATCAGGTCCAGGTCCGCTGAAAAGAGCTGATGGATTACGAATTACGCACGCACCCGTTAAAGGATTTCAACGTACTACCATCCTCAAAACAATAACCGCAGATGAAGAATTTACAGAGCATGTCAAAACACTTTCATTTACTAACGACCGGGTAAATACTTGCACATGACGTATCGCATTATGTTATTCTAAGTTATAGACTGAACGCTGTAATATAATGTCCTGAATTTTAAAGTACATCGTCTTCATTAACAAATGTGGCTATATTTGTTAGGAGCTTGACATTTTTACCAACAGTATTCCTGCTGAAGGAGAACTGCCGGTTTCACGACGATATTAGGGATTAGCTAGTCTTAGGGACACGTACGTTGAGGTCTAGGTTCGAAGCCGTAGCAGCATAGAGAGAGAGATCTTGTTTTGTGCTCGGAACCAGCCGTTTGTCTAATGGAATGCCTAAGGGCAAAAGCGGACCTAAAACTCGAAACATGGAGAGGTGCTACAGTGATAACTAGTTATTGATATATAAAGCTTATGGTGGCTACCTGGGGTCTCCACACGGGGCTTACATTGCTTTCGAAGGCCTGCTTTAGCTAATAATGTGGACCTAATAATGTGGAGATATCTTCATAATGGTCGTTACCGGTTCTAACATCGTCTAGTGATGCTTCGCTATGGCATGAGTTTATAACATTTTTATGGTATTCAATACTCTTTTAGGGCATTTCTTCAGACATTGGTCATTACAATGTAAACTTTGTAAAGTTAATTTTCTATTTGACATTGTTGCATAGGTGGCAGTTCCGGGTCGCGACACCACTTATTGGTGTAAGGTATTCCGATTTCCTCCGGAATTCCATCGTAAACAACACGTGGTGCAGTATGAAGCCATCATAACGCCCGGAAATGAAGGCGTAGTTCACCATATGGAGCTGTTTCATTGCGAAGTTGGTGTTCACGAAGTACTCCCAAATTGGAACGATGATTGTCAAAGTCCTAGAAAGCCTGTGATACTCGAGAGATGCAAAAATGTCATTTCCGCCTGGGCAATGGGAGCACCGGTAATAACGGCTTCATCCTTGCTACAGCGCATTCATGTAGCAAAGACATCGCTTTTTATTAAAGCTCGTTTGAAAATATGTTTTCCAAGAAAATTGCTTCTTATGTTTTTTATTTCGGCGCCAACGCCTTTACGTCTTAGATCGCATCTTAGGGACACTTTGGTATCTTGAATCCATACGCAGGTGCGAACTTTCAATCGAATCAACAAGCTGTACGCAGTGAATGTTTAGACGAATACAGAATCATAACTGACTGGATAATAGTTGCATCGCAGTAAATAGGAAATAATTAAGTTAAGAAAAAGCAGCATGCTTTAATGGATACCGTAGTGCCCATGCTTACTAAGGTAACATTGTGTTAATAAATTATGCCTACACTTTATAATGGTGCTTATGTGCGCTTGGGTGGCGCATCAATCCAGCCTCTTCAATATCCTAAGGAGGCTGGGCTGCCAGTAGGAGGCCGAAATTATTCAGCCTACGTAATGCTCGAGGTACACTTCAACAATCCAGACGTACGAACAGGTACATAGACTGCAATGTTACATGCCGTAAAATTGGTTGTTCTAAATATTGTTACTGAATTGATTAGGGAGATGAATATTGGCAATCATGCTCTGTCGTTGGCAATTACTCTTTATCTTATCTCCGCGAGAAAAGAAATCTTCTGGTCTTTTTATTGGTTATCGTATCACGACAGAACTAAGATTTACTAAGAAAAATAGGTAGGAATAAATGCATTTTCATTAATGAACTAGAGAATATAAATAGTTTATCGAGGGAATTTTACGCGTCTACCCTTATTGTGCAACTGTTCGAAGACCTTTTTTTAGGCGCCGCAACGTTATTTCGTTCTACATGCTTCGGTCAAGTGATATTTAATTAACATGGCCATAATTTTTTATACGAACCAGATTTGGTGGACAGTTCGGGCATGCAGATTCACTATACGGATCAACTAAGGAATTACGACATTGGAATCCTAGAGGTGGGATTGGAGTATACAGATAAGATGGCGATTCCGCCTGGGCAAGAAGCGTTCGATCTTACGGGCTATTGCATCTCTGAATGTACTCGAGCGGTAAGTATTCCCTCAAACACGGCCCTAGGTCAGATCGAGAACTACGGCAGAATGCGCGAGTATTGCAGATAAATCTTTTGATTTACAATTACATATCGCTCTCTTTATCGACCTTCTCTTAAACACTAGACATTTTAAGATCCACTTTAAATATCATGTTAGGAACTTTCTGTTTTCTACACAAACTACTATTTCGATTTTTTTTTTGTTTCGTTGTAGAGCTTACCACCGCTTGGAATTGTGATTGTGGCGGCCCAGTTGCACACACATCTGGCAGGCGTGGCAGTGTGGGTCGAACACTCACGCGGGGGAAGGTCTCTGGGTGAAATCGGCAGAGATAACCATTACTCAAGTCATTTTCAGGAAATTCGCAGGTTGGCTCGGCCAGTAAACATCAAACCGGTAAAAGCAGTTCCCATTATGGCTATCGAAAACACGTGCTTATTCCGTCGTTAACAACGGCGCCTATTTTTGTTTAACGCAAAGCTTAAGTCGACGTAGCTAGCTGATTGGGACACTTTTTGTTTTATTATGCATTTAGCCAAATATCAGGTGTGCTGTAGGAATCAGGGACCAAGAAAAACCCAACGCGACCCTACCAGGACTCGATATCTCTCTAAAGAACTTTTTATACAGCATTATCCATATACTGTTCGAAAATTGCAGGGTGACGCTGTAACAATTACCTGTCGTTACAATACGGTAGATCGAAGTAAAGTTACACTCGGAGGGTACGGCATTCGGGATGAGATGTGTATAACATACATGCACTACTTCCCCAAAACTGACCTCGAAGTTTGCAAGAGCTCTGTAGATTCATTTAGCTTGGCAACGTACTTTGACTACATGCATATGTGAGTATGCTTACCTATTGTATATAAAGCATAGATACCAGGTAGAATGGGTTGTTTAAAAAAATGGTCATATTGTATAGTCCGCATTGTATTAGATGACGGCAGATGTAATCGCGTTGTTTCTTCTCTTCTTATCGATGAGCCTACAGCGGATAACCGCTAATTCTTCGAAAAAGCCGTAGTAAGAGTAATTCACGAATTGAACATTAAGTGTTTTCTTGCTTTTTAGCGCCAACACAGAATCCTTGTATGTGTACCTATATAAGTGAAGGACATGGGTCATATTTAAGGTTGTGCTCTTTCTTTTTCCAGAACACATCATGAGCGTACATCGGCCCGAAAGCCAATTAGCGAAAACTACAAATCTATTGATTGGAGCCCATACAATGTCCGCCTGCTTGCAGAATTTTATGCCCAGATGCCACTTTCAATGCAATGTAATCGCTCAAACGGAGATCGGTTTCCCGGCAACTGGGAGGGCATGCCCACAACGAAGATCCTATATCCTCTTCCTGACGATAAGAACGTCAAAGATCGCTGCGATCTCCAACAGGAGGAACTCGAAATGGACCGAAAATAGATCGATGTAAACACGTAAGGATACCAGGATCCATTTATATAATATCGAATACTGCCTTCTGAGTCTAGACTTGAATATCGAAAAAATTACATTAACTTATGCTTCCTTGTAAAAAGTAAGTTTATATTCTGCAGCAACATTGCTAGCTAGTCTCGCATTGTCGAAAAGTATAATGGAAACATTTGATGGGATGATACTAAGTTGGGTCCAAGATTTTTAGGAGGGTATTGCGGAAATGAAGATGTTTGACATGGCTGTCGGAGTGACCTTTCACATAGGAAGCGTACATATATTGGTGTACGATTAAACTAACATAATGCTCGATAAATTGCCGTAATAATTAATTAGTTGAATTTACTACACAATATGGTAATTAGTAATCAAATAATTAGTAATTTATCCGAGTTGAGCGGCTATAGGATTCCGAGACGAAACTAGCGTATTTCTGGGTTAAACTCTTAGCATTCGTAATTTCGTTGGCCATAACCTGAAATCTATAATGTCCTAGCCACAATCATTACTCGTATGACAGTTCTATTTTGAGAAGCACTAACGTTTTTAAAAATCAATACATCGTTTTTAACTTTCAGCCTCCGTCCGATCCGATGGGGCATTTAGGCGACAAATTACTTGCCCCAACTCACAGCTAAAGGCAATATTCTCACAACTAAAGAACAACGGTCGCTATGATATAACTATAAGAATAGTCCCTGAGTTTCCAGCAAGCAGACAAGATAAACAAATTATATTATTCTAGTTTTGTATCAGTTCTTCTTTCGTGTATGGTTTCTGATTTATGTTCATTTGGAGTGTCTATTATATATTCCTTATTGCCTCTATGATGATTTAGTTCACTGTTATATCTAGTTTATCTGCTGCTTTCACACATATCCTTCCATTTTGTAATTCTGGCCAGGTTCTGGCGTTTACACGATGGAAGCATTTTTCTGCTGAGCTTTAAACCAATCAGGGACCTGGTGTGTTTGTCTCATGACCATATTCTACAGAATAACGCGACTGTTAGTTGTTTCTGTTTCCTTTCAGAACTAACGTATTCAGTGCAACAAGACGTAAAAATAAAAAGTATTATATACATTAGGTGTCTTGCCGTTCCATAAGGCCGGCCGTAAAATCGGCTGTGAAAAGATGCTCTTATAATATGGAGGTAGATTGTTGGTAGGGTAAGAAACGAGAACAGCTGTCGATGGTTTCACGTAGCATCTTACATATATATATATATATATATATATATACACACTATAAACATAAACTATGAGAATGACGTAGTTTTTTAAAACTGTGGATCTCTTCTTGCATTTGGAAGGGAAAGCATCTATAGTTCGAAGGCTATTGCCAACAATAATGGTAATAATAGCAAGTTACATATTATTCTGCAAGGAAATATTGATTTGTTGAATTGAGACGGGGCATATGGATGGATCTGAACTTGCAGTTACACCATTCAAATGAAGTGTTGGTAGAAAGGATAACAAAAAAAAAAGCGTTAGTACGAATACGATTCAACTGTTTCGCTAAAACGTGGCCTAGATTTGAGCTAATAAGAAAGGCACAGCTCGTAGTATATCCTCACGTTCAGGTAGGATTGCAATTTGAAGACATACATTTCTTAAAAATTCATTGACCATTTATGAATATGAAGTATATCTAAAACACTGTTTTTTTGTGGTACGGTTCCGTTCAACGTTAAGCTGCTGAACAAAATATAGAAGGTCTCAAATGTGGCGTTGTTACTATTTTATTTCCCCCCCGAACACATAACGAATGGGAAATCCTATTTAAGAGTTAACAAATAGAAGTAATCACACACCTTAAAAGATTTAGCATTTGATGATGAGCAACTATGTGCTCTGAATCACATATCAGCAAACGGTCACATTACAGTGTGTCATATAGTCCTATCAGATTATGCTAAAATAGCGTTTTCGAAATAAGGGAATTCGGCATAAGCTATCACCTTTAATAGGGCAAGGCTATTTGATCTTGAATATTGTCAATAACCATGAAAGAAATGCAAATTAATGTACATTTATGTCCGGTACATGTTCAAGGAGTGATTATATGTATACTCTTCGTAATGTTATCACTGCTAGCTAAGCAACTATGGTACACTAGCAGCACTTGAAAAAACATGCTTAGAAAGGAAAAAAAAGACGGCCTAGTTACTATTATGCGTTTATCATAGTATTTGAAGTTGATTACGTTCATTTGAGCCTCGTTTACAATATTGTGGTAACAATGATCGTTTTCGTTATCTAGGAGAAGGTCTACCCGTGTCTTTTGGTTATATAAACAATGAAATTGTGCTAATCGCGATATTACTGATAATACCAATTGTAGTCCCCATTGTATATTTACTAAAGTAAATCTTAACATTACCTATTACATTGGAAACACTCAGAAAGGTCAACGGTGAAATAGCTAGGAACCAATCACCGAACGACAGCAAACACTATACACTTATCCAGTAAGGAAGACTTACACATGACGAAGATATATCTAACGATCTTATCCATTTATAATAGCAGTCATCATCATCATCATAAAAATAAAACCAACTGTACAAGGAAACAAAAAACGACGCATTCGATTTCTCGCTTACGGCCAGTAGGTAGTGTCAAAAAGCCCTTGTGCACATAGGGCTCTGGCAACTCGTTCTCCTGTTTGAAAATACAAAACAACAGTGAATAGCATACGGTATGATACGGTTTGCCTCCAAGTGGTCATGTACAGCTTCTGCCCTCCATTGCTATCATAAGTACTCATTATAGTACTACTACTACTACTGCTACGACAGTGAAATTTAGGTAAGTCGCAACTTGAGGACCCCTTTTTCAGAATACATTCTGGGAAACGCCCCGATACAACCTATCTTTTACTACAAATTTGGATCTACCGGTTAATTGGATTGCCTAGAATATCCAACTGTTTTTTTAATTTGAATTTTTAGAAAATCATCCTATAGTAAAAGGTTTAGTAAAAAATGAACATAAAGTTAGTAGGTCGAATTCACCAATGAAGGGGTAGATAAGTCTAACGCCGACTCTAGATAGTTCAGTGTTCGTCCGTAATTATCCCACTGCATAGATGCGCACATACGCGCAATGTGATTACTTTTTCAGCGGAAGCAAGCGTTCTCCGACAACACGTAACGACAGCTTCAATTCATGGTATCGCTGGTTAGATCAATTCTCAGTAACAGAAGGCACTCTTAAACATAGTGCAACCTGGCCACAGCTGACGAACGGACACGTTGCACTATTCGTCATCATTGTCCTAGCTTCTCCGGGGCATCAACAGGAACTGTCTTCAATCCCGAATCTTCCTCTTTTTTTACTCACGTTTAAAGACGTTTGTCTTTGCCGTCAGAAAAATTAATAGGATACAATCTAAGATCCATCTGATGTGACAACAATAACTGGAGCAACTGAACAGTAGCTGGAAGAGGCATAGACAGCCAGTACGGATGGTGCTACTTCGGAGTCTTTCTAGGGAAGGTTTTGTAAAAGCAAGTGCAGCAGATTCACAGGATCAGATTTCCAGAGGACATACCCCGTTTCGTCGTCCTGTACTCTATCCTGGCGACCACCCTAGTCGCCACCTATTTGGTTTCGCCCCTGGCTTGCGATTGGCGGGCTAGAGGGTACGCAATGCTCCCGCCAGTAGCCCTGACGACTCGAGCCAGGCCGAAGTTGGGTTGAGGTCCGCAAATGAAAGAGGAGTATTTGAAATTCAAGCCTTCTTCTTTATCGTCGTCGTTTTCGTTGACGTTGCCTGCCTAGTTTTCGTCGTTCTCGTCTTTGAGTGCTTTTTTTGGCTTTTATCGCCCGCTGGTTGCAAGCCAGTATTTCACAATACTGTTTTAAGATTAATTTATTCGGTATCCAGTTTCATTGCTTCTCCCGTTCCGAGAGGGCAGCGGAGCACTTCTCTGCTTAGTGGATGATCACCAGCCTGAAGACGAGAGCGCGGCACAACATAGAAGGGCAGCAGAGCAAATATCAAAAATGGTTATTATTTCATCTCTGAGAGAATGTGGCCTATAAATCCGAGTGGAAATGCCAGGAGGTGAAACGAAAGCAAAGAAGCCAACAGGGAGACAGCATTGCTGAAATTGTCGAGGTAGTGGAAATCGTTTCCGGGCTATAATTTTGCCCATTTAAGATGTCTCGGCAGTTCTATTCAAAGTGCGCGGGTGGGGTTCGCATTTACTGAAAGAGATCCCTGAAAGGGCGCTGTTTGCTTGGCGGGAAGACATTAATCAATGTTCTATTGCATTGTACATAATCGTCGCGATGTCAAGGTTCGCTGAATAATTGCAAGCAAGCCTGAACACTTTTTTGCCGCACGCATTGTATAACGAACGAAATTATCTATGACTTCGTTTAGCTCGTTGAAACAACTGTCATCTTGTTAGATCACTTCACGGATTTCGCCAGATTCATAAAATTCAGCAGCACAAGCTATATAAGTTTACATGCTTTTCATACCTGGATGCTCCCGGACCTTGAGCCTAACAAGATAAATAGAAAAAGAAACTCTTTTGACGACCCCGACATGCGAAACGGTCATCGTTTACAGCTTGATTCGTATGAAATGGCATGAGGCGATTGAGATGAGAAAAAATCTGGATCCGCTTACATGGTCAACCGTGCAGTAAATGGACGCCTGATAAATATGTCGATGGTCCAGATCGGAGAAGCCATGGCTCGTATTAACTTCCATCCGCAGTATCTCAATAATAATAGTGCAGGAGAAGGCAATTTTAAGCCATGTGAATGCTTGATTCTGTAAAATATCTTTTATTAATTTGAATCGAATGCTCGTCTACGTATCGATATTTCCGGGATCAGAAAGGTGCAAACTGCACAACTGCAACTGGTTTTTCTAAGATTCTACCAAATCCATTTAGAAAAAATATTATGGATCTTCAAACCACTGGGCGCGGTCCTCCTTGGCGCAAGTTATAAATCGAAAAGAAATTAATATTGAATAAGTTAACAGTCGAGTGACATCTAAAATCTAAAGCGTTTTTAAAACTTCGACACTGGCCGGAAATTTTCTTTTCACAGAAAATAACCATAAGTGTCGTATTGTGTGTCATATTTAAAAGTGCCGTTTCTCGGATTTCTATATTGTGTAACCAGGATGTGTCTTGCTTAGCTGCAGCGCAGGGCTGAACGACTTCGGGCAAGTGTTGAAAATATCTCTACAACTTCGCTTCGTCTGACTGGCCTTCCTAATGAAGAAACAGTTACTCTATTCATTTCTCTCTCTCACTTCTCCATAGTAGCTTGCGTCGCTCTGCTTCAATTGCGACCACTACAAGTCTGGACATCGGCTCACGACACATCAATGGCCACGACCAACATGGTTTCGCCATTACCTGCCTTAAGTAGATTTTTTGATATCGTTTCAGTTAGTCCCAATATGCATTAAGGGTCTAGCTAAGGCTGTCAAAGGTCGCCTCATAAAAGTCACGAAGGGACAGAGTCCATGAGGACACGGACGGAATGAAGCGGAGCGGGACTATTGCGCTCTACCTTAACTGGTTCTAGCGAGTCGTAGTATTTGGGAGCCTAAGGCGTGGAGCAACCTTTCGCAGGGTGTGCGACTACTCAACATTGATCCGGTGGTTACTGCCTGTCGTTTTCCAATCACCAACAATGTTAGTAAAGCGTCTGGCGAAACATATGAAATTTGGAAGGACTCTAAAGGAAATGTGTAAGTTATAAGCAGACATTTCCCGACTGCCGGGGTATCAAAAGGTTATAGATTAATTAACGACTCTCAGCTTATATTGACAAGTCGTGTGTGAAAATGATGAGTCCTTTTTTAAGCTTACATGTTCGTGTGACGTTATGTTGTTAGGGGCGAAATGTTTAGCAAGAATTCCGTGTTCTTTTGCAATGAATAGCTTCAGACTCATGAATGTCAAGCGAATATATCCTGATATGAATACGCATATGGCTACGAGTGATGTGTGGACCTAGGCCCCTCTTTTTAATTAAGGCCACTTAAAGGTGAAGGCAAAACGGTTCAAGTCTGCCAATATAGATTATGACCTTTCGCATTCTTGTAGACGAATGTCGCATTGCCGCATCGAGGTTGCACTAATAAAGCCCAGCATCTTCAGAAAGCCATCAATTGAAGTAGGCTCTAGGAATAAACGCACGACAATACTTTGACGAAAAAAAATAACGTGCCGTATATAACTAAGCAGGATTTTCTTAATCGGCCTTTCATTTTCCTATAGTTTACTACATAGCAATAGCCTTTAGATGTTCTTCATTTTATGGAAATGGCAAGCACAAAACTCCTTTTTACAGAAGCATCGTTCGTTACCGTAATATAGGTTCGTATACACGTGAATATGAATATCTAAGGACGAAACTGAGTTGGCACAATGTTTTCTTTTACTGAAATAGATGGTGTCTGCTTGTTTATAGCCATTCTTTTTACGGCAAATATACTGCAAGCCTACCCATTTGTGTCTAAAAAAGATGCGATTACTTTTCGTCAATGGTGGATACACGAACACGAATTCTCGATAAAAATATAGCAGGCGTATTAACATACGTTTAGGATAGGCGGATCTCGGCGTAGGTGCTGCAAAAAGTTAGGTCCTGCTAGATAAGTGGTCTTTTTTAAATAGGACTAGAGTTTTCAAGGCTATTTCAAGGCTAACAAACTCCTATGAAGCTTTCTCTGAGAAGTATTAAAGTCATTTGGAGATTTCTTACGCAGAAAAGGTGTTACACTTTTCCAAAGGGTCGTCTCCCGAATTTTCTGATGCTAGTCGTGGTGATTGACTTAATCATTACTCTAACGAGGAAGTAAACATTTTCGAGTTCCACGTCTGATTGTGCTAAGCCATTATCGCCATTGATACCAACACTGTTACGTCGCTACGTATACCATAATGTTGCGACCCATGGGATCAGTGGGAAAACAGCGTTAGTAATTAATTTCGACCAAAAACAGATCGGCAATTCAAATTTGGCCATCGCTTGC
The DNA here is from genome assembly GCF_002532875.2 of Varroa jacobsoni. Classification (NCBI taxonomy): domain Eukaryota; kingdom Metazoa; phylum Arthropoda; class Arachnida; order Mesostigmata; family Varroidae; genus Varroa; species Varroa jacobsoni. The sequence continues at coordinate 260,239 of NW_019213086.1, read as the reverse complement.
GTGGTGGTGTACATCAATTGTTCCGGCAACGAACGAATTTCCTGTCGAGTAAAAATGAATATTCTATTTTATAGAGCAATGTAGTGCTAGCACAACGAGGAGTATTATAGGCCCACCTCATACGCGGCTATGGTTGTCTTCCGCTGACCGCTCAGTGGTTTCCTAAATCGACGCCTCGCCGCCTACGTTCTTGTGTCGAACATAATTGCTCCTCCCTGGAACTGACGTCAAATAGCTGCTGGTGAAGAGATTTATGAGAGTCTCTAAAGTTATGAAGCCCTTCATACTGATCCGAAAATGGCGGGGTATTAGCTATTTGCCGTTCAGCACCTTGGACATTCATACGTACGATAGCGGTAGCCAGTGATCCAGTTGAGCTTTTGCAGGCCACTGCCTGAACCCCTTGGTCGGACAGCGATCTAGGAAGAGGACGTAGAAGGAAAACAGCACCGAGAGAAAATCATTGGCAGCTGTTGTTGCTGGCTTTGCTTCAAGTGAGCAGGTGCAAGCCAGAGATAGTGGGTTTGCAAAATCCTTTCGGATGCGTCAGAGAAGGCAAATTGCGACGTCGGATCGTATAGCATACACAGACGGCTATTAATAAGCGACCAGATTAAAAGGCTGCTACGACTATTAATGTTGAGTGGACAAGTGCGCAGACGGATTTCCCTCAATGTACCCCCGTCGCAATTATTTTCCGTGTTCATTATAATGTATACCGTATTTAAATTAGCACGTAAACATCTATTAATATGCTTGTAAATATAATTCTTCAAGGCGAATTTAAATCTTACAAATATGCGCATGCTATAGCCACATCACGACAAATTTCAAGGATTTTGTCTAATACTTAGTACAATCTTAAGTGGCCATTTGTCATCTGCTAGTGTCTCGTAATCAGGTGATCACTATTTCCTTTTATATACAAAATGGCAAAGACATGGAGGTATATACATTTGTAATAGATACTATCTGGGTAATAAATTGTTCGTGACACAACGACGACGGCTTTTCGCTCAGCCTCAAGGTCAGAATATCTGTATCGAGGAAAGTTGCTATTATAGCAGCTGAAACAGCGAACCGGCTATTCCTGACTACATTGCAATATGCAGTTATCTAAAGCATGTCAAGAATTAAGTTCGTCCAAACTTTCGCGTTAAAACTGATGCACAACTTCAAGTGCAGCCTTTTTTTACACAGCATTCACAGTAATGCAATATGTAGTTCAAAAAACAGGTAACTTTTATCAAGTTAGTAGTCATCCGTGAACCTTGTGGGCCCCGTCGCAACGTAGGCAGGATACGTAAACTCTCTGGAACGGTTAAAAGAGTTTACAGCTGTAGCAGTTCTAGTTGCTTTTAATATCTCTGGGCGTTTCGAAATCCTTTTTTACACAGGTGGTTAAAGCACACAAGCTGCTGCTTGCGTTTTACGCATATGACAATGCCTTCTTCCTGCTATCGTCCTGCTTTGGGATAGAAACAGCTCAGAATGGTGAAACTGTTTACAGCTGATCCGGGACTCGTTTCACTCCTGTAGCGTCTACGTCCCATACACAATCTGATGTTGTATCTGCTAAGTGGAAGTACTCTTTGTTCGGGGACATTTGGTTCAGAACACAAAACGTGATAACCACTTGGTGGTATCAGTCTTTCAGCATAACTATAGAATTAAAAGATTGTCCATAATTATATCATAGCACACAGTTAACAAAAACGCAAACGACTGTGTAAATTATAATTGGCCAGAGCGGGCCGGCGTTTCTTCAAGGAAACTGTCATACAAATAATTGATAATTTGCAGAAAAATTGGAAAAATAACCTGTCTGAGAGTACAACTCGGCCTAGTGTGTGAACAATGTAACTCTGTTCAAAAATAAGGCTGTTAAGATTTTGCGCTACTGAATTATCGCTCGGGGCCCGATTTTGTCTTGCCAAAAAGAGCAGGTCTCTTGGAAGTCGCACAATATATACCTAAAAACAAGGTGCTTTTCACGATTTTTTTCTACCGTCGGGAAATCGTTCTCCATGAGTTTATGTCGCCCGGTTTTTCGACCACCGAGGGGTATTACCGAGAAGCCTTGGGGGTTCGTTCGACGCGAGGAACCAGAAATGAGGCAAACAAATACTGGGTCTTTTATCACGAAAATGCACTGGCGCACCTTCCACCATTGTACAAAAGCTTTTGCAAAAAACCGATGAATATATAGCTCCAACCGGCGTATTTACAAGATTTAGCTACCTGCGACGTTCCCCTATTTGCAAAACTAAAGAAAAGCCTCGAGGACAAGCGTTTCAGCTCGACATAAGAAATGAAAAAAATCGCTAACCTAAGCGACGATCAATTTTGGAAAGTATTTTTGCCACTGGAAAGAAAGGTGCTGTAGGTGAGTTGCATCCGACGGGAATCCTTTCTAAGAGAACTTATTTTAGGACGATTAAATAATTACGTAGTGCCGAATATTTGCTGGAATAAACGCTTTATTCGTTTTTGAATATATATATATATACCAACGCACCGTATTTCATGCCCATTATGCCATTTGTCGTTGGCATTACCAATATGCTACATGTGATTGCTTTTTACTACATACAGCATGGCCGTACTTCACTGCTCGGGTTTAACAACATAGTCGACATATGCATCATATTACGGATCATTACGGTCATGGGTTAACCATGGATCATTTCTCTATAAAAAAAAAAATAATAGACAACCACGTGGGTTCTACAGGCTTCAGCACGATTAAACTGGTTCAGGAAACAACGTCCACAGTGTTATAGCTCCCCTCAGTCCTTAAACAAATGGCAATCATCTAAATGCCAGTGCTTGTGTTATTCAAGATCCTGCTCCACATTGCGCAGTACAATCAAACCTTTATGACACCACGAATCCTTGGAAAACGCATGTTTGGCGTACTAAGTGTTTGGTAACGGAATCTCTAACTTTTTTACTATTAAAAGTTGAAATTTTTCATGAAAAGACAATCGTTTATATTAATCCATTAATCAATTTCTTCTTCAACCTTCCTAAGACTCGCTAGTTGTGTGTCCTTAGCATGTAACGGACGGACGGTTCTAAGCGCTAAAAGGTTCGCCAACAATTTCCTTCTTGGGTAACAATTTTGAGGCTGGTACAGTACGATTTTACATCATTTTTTGAGCGATCTTTTTAGGCCATCTTTTTTTTCCAGGGTATGGTGAAGGATAAATAGGCCGGCATCAATTTAGTTCGATCATATCGCCTTTTTTTGCAATAATTGACACCTAGGTGAACAATGAGAGTAAACGTACTGCCATAGGTCAAAATAGTACCACGTGTAGCATAATTATTGGTGCATTCAGGCTGATAATTATAAGAATCAGAAGTATCGACGTGTGCGTTCGATCCCAAGGTTGAGCAATACAAACAGCTAGTCGTCATTGATTTCCATTCTGGTTTCATTCCATTCATATGACGTTCGAGGCATATGGGTGGGATGTATCTAACGGTCATAGTAGATATAAAACCCAAAACCGTTGTTTATATTTCCACACTTTTTAACTATTGTTCATCACACTAATTACTATAGAATTATAACGAAATGCAGCAGCGGACCTAGAGCGCTTCTGCCGCTAAAACATCTTTGTTCTGAGCTGCAACGGGCGTCATCCTTTAGGGGGACGTTCCATGAACTTGTCCTTATTTGAAGTACTGGTCTTAAATATAAGCAACTTGTTGTACATACCTTATTTGTAGAACTTGCTCTTTATTTGAGAGTATACCGCAGGCCCCCAAGAGACGCATGATCAAAATACAAAAAAAAACTCCCTTGCAAAAAGGCTATTCCACTTGCAAATTGGTTTCTTTCCTAACCTTCAATGCAAGCTCATTCCCGTGCCCTTTCCGTGCCATTCGCGAATTGACCCCGTCCAAAAAGAAATACTGTCGAATACACAGACGATACTTCCAAAGCGTTTTTATCTAAAAAAAACAAAAGGCTTACTGGCTCGTTTATCTCATCTCAATAACGTTGTATTTGTCTGCTATTCGCTCCGCGGTAAAGAATTTCCTTTCGTTGTCCGTATGTTTTTGTTCCTCTTTCCTTGCTGGTTTCCAGAAGCTAACGTTGTATCGTTCCTGATAAGACGACTTTCGAGAGGCAACAACTCTCAGGCGTTTGAAAAAGGTAGAATTTTAAAAGGGCAGGGTTGTTAAAATGGAATCTAGGTTTAGAGAGAGAGAGCAGTTGGCTCAACGGGGGAAGACACACTAGAGTCTGTTAAACCGCAAAGGTTACCTGAGTTACGTCTGAATCTGGGCTAAACTGGGGATCCTTTGCTTTTATAAAGAAAAATTTAGGAAATTATAGAAATTAGTGTTAATTTAAAACAGCTCGTGCAAACGTTCTTGTACACAGATCGAGTACACGTGCAGCTTGAATACAAACACGCCAATAAGTCTAAAAGCAAACTTCTAGTATTCTTCTGATGTTAACAATTTTGACAAAACCTAAAAACCACACAGTAATGTATTTCAGATATTCGAATGGTGTTCCGAGATGGTTTAAAACGATTGGTTAGGCCGTTTCAAGGACTGCGTGGCTCCGTTACGAACTAACTTACATATGACATTATGACAAATACGCATTTTTCCATCATTTTGAATCGCTTGGAATTATTTTCAATTATTATTTTGATAGATTTGACGCTGTTTTGCATAAAATTAAAAGCTGTGTTAGTTTGGGCTATTCGGCAAAAAATTGCCCCTTTACATCACTGTAGAAAGAACCCTCGTTACGTGAATTATTGCGTGGCTGTAACCAACCAAAGTATGGCCAGTTTCTTTTACTACCTGCACTGTGTTGCCATTGTAACCCGCTCGCTTTAAATATAACGCTGTCTCCGGAACGTTGTTCGCTTACTGGCTGTCGGTAGACAGTCATCACAGTCAGTCTTGCCTAGGCCAAGTGGAATAGGCCTCCGCGGTAAAATGACGGTAGAATAAGTGACTTGTGCGAAATTCAATATTAACTGAAAGGGATAGGAGACTAATTTTTCCGAAAACAAGGAACGTTCCATAATCCTTTTTGATAGCTCACATTCTATTCAGGTGAGACAGTTGTTGCAGATATATGTAAAACTACACGCTGCGTATTTTTAAAACCTACATTAACAAAGATGTGTTATGTAACGTATTTTACATTTACGTAAATACCGAACTAAATCACTTGAATATCTCTTTAGATATGCGACGAACGCTATTTTGTTGATTTTCTATATTTTTGACTATACGTTTGATCACAACAGGTCAATAATGATTTAACCATATCAAACTACTCCACTTTTGGTCGCAACGTGAGACGCTAACATGATTGACTGCCTAAGAATGGAAGAGGGTAAGCATCGCTAGAAATGATCTTGTTTTTTTCAATATACTGACGTCTTTCCCGCACACCCAAGGCGGAAAAACTATATATCGCTTCTAGACATGGACAAGTAGAGAAGGGGGAACAGTCGGCAAAAAAACAGAAGAATCTGATCGCTTCTAGCCTCTGCCGTCGTTTGCGATGTCTTTCGGTGCCATCGAATTCCCTACACATCGCTTCACCTATCTACCTTCAGACGAAATCGGGTCAAGAGCGAAGTCAATGAGGGCAGCCTTCGTCGACCGCTCTGAGGTCACCTTCTTCTGCCAGTTTTTTTCTTCAGTTGACAACGACACACAGCGGGACCAAGAAACGGTATGGCATAAAAGCCAATGTTATTCGATGTCCGTTCGATTGCAGACGGTAAGGGTAAGTTCTTCCTCTCTCTTGGTCCAGCCCACTGAACTCTCGAATTGGTCGTTCAAGTTCGTCGTTAACATCATCTCCGCAATGGGCACAGCCGATAGCTCAGGCCTTCAGTCGCTTGATCTCACTACCTAACCTAACCTAAACTATGGTCGGTAGCATTCAATCAGTGTTGCTTTAACCTTAGAGCCTGTTCAATTTCGTTTGCAAAGGTGTCTCTCAACATCTCAAACAGAACTGAGTTATTAGCTCATACAACAGCACGAAGTAAATGACTTACATATTGCTTATATGGGGCTTTACAAAGACTAGAAGTAAAGTCGGAGATGAGCCTGCAGAGATACGAAATGCATGAGAGAGAAAAAGAGCCCTACCAACATGTTGGGTGAACTGAAAAAATATTCAGAGGGCGCCCAGTGATTCGAAGGCAAACACAGTATACTGCAACTCCATATACATATATATGCTGATAAAACCAGATGTGAACGCCATAGTATACTTCGTATCTGCAGATGGCAAGAACATTCGTTCCGTATCAAACTGTATCTACTACACTGGACTGGTTTCGAATGTTGTTTATTATCGATGAAGCTTATAAGAAGTTGCAAATACAAAAAAATGATGACGTACTAAGGACGTTCGGTCGTTAAGTAGGACGTTAAATATTCAGCTTTCTAACCTGGTGTTGGCTGGTTTGTCCTTTGGCGAATCAAACCCTGCCTATTACAGTATCGCGACAAAAGAGCACAGATTTGTTCCGGACCAGGCACCTGACGAAAAACTAGAACATTTGCAAGAAAACTCTCCGTCAAGGTATCCTTCGTCGTTAGCAAATCCCTGACGATAGCTTCGTCTGCATACAGCTAGCAACGGCCTGACGTGATTGTTGAGCCTATCGCAGAGCTCACAGATGACCGAAATTAATATTGCGGGTTATCGTTCGCGCTGCCCAGTAGTTAATGGTGCCTCTTTACCGCACCTGCGTCAACCAACTTCCCTATGCTACTGGAATAGCAAGCCAAACGGCAGAGAAGTTTGGATAACAGTATAATCTCGTCCCATAGCAGTCCGTACATTACATGCGACCATCGTCGACCTTGTGTGCAGTACAGGTAAACGCTTGTAGCGTCTACGGAAAAATGCACCGTGAAGCAGGAACAAAGGAGCGTTGAACCGTTAATTAAAATAATCGAATATGAAAAAAGTGAGCTGTCGTATTGCGAAATTGTCCGTCACAAATGGTACTACCGAATCGTAGTCAAAACCAACTAGAATAGTACATAATATCAGAGATAGATTGTTACAGATTTAAAAATATGATGAAATACGTCATTTCCGTGCACGTCATTGACATGCCCGTTCGTCGCACGAACGTTTTACTCCGGCTGTCCTTCCCCACCGAAACGAATCTTTATTTCATTACCGAAGCATGCGATCTCCACCTGACTATTTCAGCACAGACCGGAGCCGCCTTTATATTCGACGTTTATCGAGTTCAAGCGAACCCGTATGCATGGCTCCAAATATCTTGTAAAGATTAGCCGCCTTTATGGGATCCGAACACTTTCTTTGTTAATTCTTGCTAGATTCCTCTAGTTGGATCTTATAGGCAGCTTTATGTTAGCTATCTGACAACCGACCCATATATATATATATATAATACATACAGTAAGTTTATATAAGCGAGTACGTGAATGAATTCAGTATCCGCTCGACCTCGCAGCTGTTCGATGCTGGTAGCTTTAGTTGTTTCGAATATATTGTGTGCAGCATTGCGAATATTCACTACCGACAACTTGTCAGTAACACCGTGAACACTCTTCATTGCTGAGAACTAATAGAAAAAAATGGCCAAAATATTGACAGGTACGACCACGTGTAGTGTATAACATGAGGCAAGCGAGCGTATAAATCTATACCTGTAAATAGTCATGTACTAGTTTTGCTAATACGAGCCAGAGTCTAAAGGGAATTTGGGTGTTGATGGTAATATTTGGGGTAATAGATAGGGAAAAAAATCACAGCAAGCGTAAGTTTGTGATTAATTCGTCGATACCAATTGTATCAAAGAATTGCATTTATTGCTGCTACTGAATTTCTAAGTTTCATTCATTTATTAGGAAAGTAGCTCAAGTATATCTCAACTGTAAACTACGATAATAGAAATTTTAGGCACGGTAATTTGGCTTCATTTATCATGGCATATTTTGAGATGTCCTTAGGAGCGAGGCGATGCTTATATGTAAAGAAACGCTGTCATTGGGCTATTTTTTGCCCATGTTTTTAAAAACACTGTTTTAGTTTTAATATTAAAAACATTACGAAATCATAGGCACAACAAAGAAGACAGTTCCGTATCGTACCAACAAACCTTGATTGCTAGAGCAGTTATATAATATCCATTATACAAGGTAAAGATGTAGCAATGAAACTAGCGTATTAAGAGTTGTCTACATCCTGTTGCCAGGACTATTGCGGCGGCTGTCGAAATTGGCTTATATTACATTTACCGTCCACCTTGGTAAGCGGTGTCCCTTTCATCATATTATTCACTATAATATTGTCAGGATATAACTTAGATACTTTTCTTTATAATATTTATTATAATATATAATATGACACATTAAATTAGATCGGTGTAGTTCGATGCTTCGCAGTATTTTCATTCGTTCTTTGACGGTCTCTAGTGTCGATTTTGTAACTAACTCCTCACAGATTACTAAATAAACAGCTTTCGGTTTTTTTTTTTAATGGGCACTAAGTTACTCAGCCCAACGACGATTATCATTAGACAGAATAGAAAACTAATATCGTTAACCACACGTTGCCAAAAGCGACGCCGGTAAGGTTTTTGTCTGAAAGGCATCAGAGTGAGCGAATATAGGCATATGACAAGTTATCCAGCTTCTCATACAGCATACGTTGAGTTGACTAAACTTTAGGACTTTAACCGTTTTAAAGACGAACAGGAGAGACGATTCACATTGGAAATGAATGATAATAATCATTGTCTATGTTTGCAGGGGAACCCTATTTATTTTCTAGGACATACAAAGTTTAGACAAGAGAGACGCAAGCAGTAGTGCTTGAACATATTTGAGGAATAAACTTAATTGCTAAGTTTAACTTTTTCGCTATCTATTTCCTAAAATTGGCGAATGTGGCATATAGCGTAAATCGTCAAAGGCGTGCGTCGTTAGTCAACTGCAAGGAAGCCGTAACATCTTTGGTGCATACTTTCTCCGACCAAAGGGTCAACAGACAATGCCCCATATACTTCTATAAGTACGCACATACACGTCTGAGCGACTATGACCAGTTGCTATGTGCAACAGTTACTATTCAAATGATCTTGTTTGACAAATATCGCATATAACCTTCAACATGTATGTCTAGATCTTACGCACGTACATGCCTGCATACATAATTATTAATTAAACGGATACAGGTGGAAGACCGATTACAGGGTGATACGGCACCTTGTCTAAGGAATAATAGAACACGGCCTGTCGAGAAAACAAGGGGTGGATGGTGAGAGTTGCCAATTTCCACACCATGTGCTGGCAAAACATTATCCGGTGTTCTCACCCGGTTTCACCATCGGCTTAGCTTCTTTCAGCATTTCGAATTTGCGGTGCTCTAATTAGTTTATGTGAAAGCGCTGCTTACCGTAGGTGCCTGCACCAGCTGCCGCGGTCTTGTCGGATTTCGGGGGCAACCAATAACGATGTTCAACTTTGAAAATTGGCGTCAGCGTCTGCAGCAGCGACAAAGACACCAACGAGAGGCTTTAGTTTTCGGCTATTTCAGATGTATCTAGGGCAGCTAGGCTATGGTGGCCGATTTCGTTACCGGTCAAATGGCCGATTGCAGAACCCGTCTTGTTGGGACGGCCTTCGACTTTAGACATTCGCAACATCAACGTTTCGAAGACAGCCTAAGGCAGCACTTGTGTTCCGAGCTCGAAGAACGCATACCGCATAGCCGACGGGTACGAGCTAGTTGGAGCTAACGAGAAATGGCGAGAGGATACGGCGTATTATTAAATATTGCCTGAGGAGACAATATGCCATACAAACAGATGCGGGGCTCGACACTAAGGCATAGATTATATGCGCGTACATATATATACGAAGTAATTACAAGACAGAGATGACTGCAATGTATAAATAGTTATTGAATTCCTGTGGCACAGTTCATAAAATATCCGACCAAAGGCTGTTCTGTGAAGTCGATTCTTTTTGTATTACGAGGTCGATCGCTGTTTCTAAATTACGCCATAGAGATTAACTTAAATCACATAAGTTATAACTTAAAAAATTCACCACCAGTGTAAAACGATCGGAAACAATGTGCGGCAAAATTGTGGTACAATAATATATTGCTATTTTGCAGGACGGTTGTCGCTCTTTATTCTGGGTCACATGCGACACGCCAGGACTATTTATAAAAACTGGTTAGGTTCTATTTGTTCTGATCGTATCCTCTTTAACAGGAACCTAACTCTTGCGTTGTTTTCGAGATAGACACAAACAATCATTTGAGTTCCGGTGAATATTCATATGTCGCTCTAATAGATATTTAAGACAGACAGCAATCGTAGTCTTTTTCTAACACCGTGGAGAAGTACAAGAGACAAAATTACTAATCAAAAAGCATTAAAATCTATTTCACAGTTAATCATGATAATTGAACAGCGTTCGTGCTCCAATGAAGCAGCTGATTTTAGCTTGTGTCTCTGAAGTCATGATTAGCTTGAAAGGTACTTAACTTAGTAAACCGCAAGCTTAATATGAAGCTCCTCGATCGGAAGTTGCATAGCGCACCTCGAAACGGGAGGGCTGCAGTGTAGAATTAGAACGTGTGTGTGCGATTCACGCGACCCCTCCGACTAGCTTTTCACATTACCACTTCCCGTATCACTGAGTCCCATCAAGTCAATACCAAAACCCATTTAGCCATACCAGATAAAGCAGGCGCCAAACAGCGGGTGCCTTTAGCGTTTCCAATGACGCTTAGGCGAGATTTCCAAAGCTAAGGCCATAGGCAAAGATCTAAAAAAAAACGAATACTCGGGGGGGCAAGGGTTCGAGGTTAGGGGATTATTAGGGCATCCAAACCCAGCCCAGCCATTACCCATTGCGGTTCTCTTCAGTAAAAGAAGCACAGTGAACAGTGAGTGAGGGGCTATTAGTTCACTGTGCGTGACGAAAGCCACGTGCCGACGTCGGGTCAGTCGTAAAGCGTCTGCCTTTGCGTGTTCTGCTTGTGCGTGTTAGTTTGCCTTAGTTTCGACCTTCTGCATTCAGTTGGATGGAGTGTTCCCTCCAGATAAGCAGCAAGGAAAGAAACACTTTTCCAGACAAACCCCTGACTGAGACACGCGTCGCAAAGTAGGGAGTCGCGTGTAGATTCAATGTAGATGTATAAAGGCGCAATGCAATTCTGTTTGAACCAAATGTGTTAGGTTTCCTTGCTTGGAAGTCCAGCCAAGCCAAAAAGAAATCCGCGTTCCTTTTAGCTGTTAAGCCCTAGGGAAGGACGCAACATCTGTGATTGGCTGTGTCTACTGAGAACAGGTATTTATTTATGTCCCTATAGTTGTAAACGTGCGTCACGTCAGGGCGATGTGTATTCTTCGTTTGATTTTGCAAACCTCTGAAGCTTTGCCTACATTAACCAATTGAAAAGCGTCGTTTCACTAGAAGCAAATAAAGAAATTGAAGAGAATCATGGTAGAAACTCTATAATACCTATGCCCTTAGAATTAGTGCGTAAAAGAATACCTAACCTACGAAATATAGGAACCAATAGATACTCTCAAATATTATACTACTAAATAATAATCGTTTTGTGGACTAACCAGGTTCGAATGCTGTGAGACCTGATGTGAAGCTAAATATAACATTTTTTGTAGTACTGATTCGTGACCGATAGCGAGATACCTTTCTTTTAATGTTAATCAATAATCCTTTTTACTATACAGAGTAATCTATGTAAACTGATAGAGTCTTCAAAGTGCTATCTGTTGTTTTTCAAGGTTTGCTCATCTGATGTCTGTGGCACTATTGTAAAGCTTATTGTAAATGGAGCGTAGACATATGGGAACACATAGACTAAGACCGAGACCCATTTTCGGAAAATGACTTCATGAGAAGGTATTGATTAGTGTCGCAGCGTAATATTGACCTCGCCAGGATTATAATTCTTTTCAGTGGCTCAAGATCGACGGTGTACATTGCTGCTGGTCCTCAACGGGTTTCGAGGAAGATTTCGTAGAATCTTTCCATGGGGCAAACTGGACAATCTAGAATAGGAATTAGATTGAAAAAGCTCCCAAACTTATCAAAATAGCTCAAAAAGCCGTCTCTGATTATCGAGAATTTTAATGCTGAAATTAGCAGCTGCTGTAGAGAAGAGAGAAACGGCTGTCTGCCAAATTGGCCAGATAAGGTTGTTTATTGTCTTGCGTTTTTCTAAACATTTTAAACTTTTTGGCTTTCATTGATTCGTTATTTTTTTAGAGGGAGGGATACTTGGGGGTGCTATCCTCCCCAAATATCGCTCTACGCACGGTCTCTATTAGAAGTAGTCGCAAATTTGAAAAGGAGTTCGTTCAAATGACTTGTAAGCTGGTTGGGGTTTTGGATAGGGGCCAGGCCATTCAGTGATTACGTCAGGCAGAGAATGCCTGTGTCGTTACGTATCTAGATTTTTTGAATCCAGATATGGGCTTTTATTATTTTAAATTCACCTGAGCTGTATAATCTAAAAATGCATTCCTATAAAGGTTACGCTTAACCAATGTGCGAGTACCTGCAAATGTTAGGTACCCGTTGCAACGAGTGGTCATGTCCTCGCGTAGTAAGTAGAAGGCATAGGCTGTTGATATTGCATAGTTGTGAAACTTTTCTAGGCTCCCTTGACATATAGCTCTCAAATATACCGTGTAATAATAGAAAAATCCTTTTTTGACTAGTTCAACGGAGCCGCCTTCAGGTGCGGAGTCAATTTCGTCGTCTACTTACGGCATTAATATGCTGAGGATGTGTACCACCGCCAGCGAAGAGTACTTGATATCTAGCCATTCGATTGCACTAACAAGACAAATCATCCAATCAGGTTTTACCTTGGAAGCTAGAACATCGTATTGCTTACAGACAGTTTCGAACGAATGCCAACCAATCAATAATTATGGTAAAATGAAACGTGAACGCAGCGGTTACGAACGAAAGTCAATCTAAACACACGGACATCCCGAAGCGAAGCTCGCAAGAAGTGTGTCAACATATATCGAAAACATAAATATGCTATTTGGAAACAGCTAAGCTACAAGTACTCGATGTTGAAATAGGGACAAAGAATACCAATCCGAACGAAACGCAAATGGACAATGATCCCAACTTCACCTCAAGAAAGCCTTACCACTAGAATGACCCACATGTCTCCACAAGCTAAGCTGACCATAGACGCACCGAAGACTAATGGGATCAAGAAGACCACAACGAGATACTATAAGACACAGTCCCTATATGATCGTTACTGCGCTGGCCCTGACTGTTCATGAAGTTGGGCTATTGCAGCGGCCTGCTCGCTACTGAATTTCTTCACCCTGGCAGTATAAGGGTCAGGGAGCATTTTATTTCTGAACGTCATTGAGTTCTACGACGCCTCACAAGCAGGTGCATCGTGGCCACCCTCTTTGGTCGGCGCTAGCTCCAGTTTGTCAGGTCAGGTCGAATCTATGTTGCTCGAAACCATCCAGTCAGGAACGGTCAAGGTCATAAACATGTAGGCTCGTAACAATAGTTAATGATACCAGTTGGAAGTGTAAACACTGTCTTATATTAGACTATATGTGGGGTGCTAACTGCCGTAGGTTGCTTTGCTTAACAATCCAATACTGTTATTTACCACTAGATAAACCTTTGCACTCTACCAGTGTGGATCATCTAGATTTTTCTTCTGGAATGGACCCTTGTTGCGTATGTGTCTGTTTGTCGGTCATACATCGCGGCGCCTCTCGTTTTAGAGGACTGAAAGTTGATGGAACGCAAGTTGTAAGTCGCTGATGATTTCACATGGATCAATACTACGTCAACAGCCTCGTTGTAGAAAGATTACATTAAGCCATTTGTGGAAATATAGTTTCGAGCTCACGCCAAGAATAATGTCTGACCGATGTTTTCCTTTAAAATGGCGATGCTAATGGTGCCCGATCTGGTACAGAATATCCGATTAGTTTGCTACTTAACACACCATTAACTGTAGAGCGAGTCTTTTCTAATTATGACCATACTTACGATTCAGGTTTGATAACTGGCTGTTTAACAAGTCGATTCGGGCCTCGTTGCATTGCCTTAATTGGGTCCGCCATTTCGTGCGCCGCGATAACAGCTTGTTACTTCGCTGATGACGTTAATAAGTTTACAATTGTTTGTCAAGTCCTTCATGGTGAGTCGATGTCATTCCATATTAATTTCCTTGTAACATCTCTGTGCATTCAGCTTGCCCTTTCTTAATACCGCACTTGAAACATATATTCTTTTTTTCGAAATGCGGAAGCGTTCATCACGTATTGACAGACCTTTTCTAAAAAATCTCTCAGCTAAAATGTTCGGCTATTTATTTAAGATAGGATTGGTAACGAATAATTTAATGCGCTTGATGACACAAAGAAAAATACTGCTACTTAGCAAGTTGCATATAAGGATAAAAGCGAATTTTTATCCACAAAGAAACAATGTCGACGAAGTGTTGGTCTTAATCTTAACATGTCCGCCGTGGCTGTCTGCTAGACAACAATAAGGTAGATACCATTTTCTAAATATCGTCGCCCATATAACGAATACATAAAAAAAAATAAGGGTAGCCGATATTTTTGTTACATACAATAGTAGCATGAATGTGGTAATTTTTTTCTTATTCTTTAAAATCTCGAGATTAATATTTTTCCGTCAGCAAGCAAAAAGTATAGATAACTTTTTACATTTGTCGAGTCCGAACCTCCAGAAGAAGGTCTGAATTAACTAACTGACAATTACTGAAAGATTTCAGCGTGTGTATATATAGCTATTTAATTTATATACAGCTAGTTTTACCCGTAAGTGAAGGTGTGTCAACGCTTTGTTTACCATCTATTTAAGTAGGTATAATAAATATATAAAGCGATTCTAGCGGAACGGAATAATGGCAATGAGGACGTGTGACTCATCGTCTCTACTCGCAAAAGATCGAAACATTAAACATAAGTGTCTTTATCAGTGGTATGAATAGACATTCATTTAACTAGAGTTATCTATGAAATGTGCAGTCACTTTTATTCGATAGGTGGTGGCCAGCGATATAATCTATACGGGCTCTTCGCTGAGGTCATTGTTCCTTCTGAATTTCCTCGAGCACGTCATGTTTAGTCTGGGATTTCACGCGGGAATTACTCTGCTCGGGGCCATGATATCACACGCTATAGCCTGCGCCCTATTGATTAGAATGCCCCCGAGCTCAATGTCGAGTAGGTATGCTTAATTCCAAATAATACACTTACTAGATGAATTTTCGCAATTGTAATCTAAAAAAAATTAAATAAGCCGGTATTTACTCTTTTAGAAAATTCTCCCATCCCTCCTTTTTGACAGTAGCATCGTGGTTACGAAATTAGAATAATCTTAATATATTATTTTGTTACTTTTCTATTAAGTGTTTGGTGTTTTTCATAAGACAAATGAAGACATTTAAAGTAACAGAAAGGAAGGGCTTTAAATGAATGCAGGTTATTTGGCCGCGATATCACTGTCTTAACTAACGAAGATGGCAATTTCGTAAAATGGAAATGTTCCCAAGCTTATCGCTAGTTGGCGCCACAGTACCCGCAAGATTGACACCCAGATAATTGGCTCAGAACATTGATTACTGATTTAGGGGAATAGATAAGGATCATTTATGGAAAAGCCTTTGCATACAACCTTTACACATATTTCAGTGGTACCCAAAAGACGACTTCTGGCCAACCATTTCCACGCTCTTCAACGGTAAGTTAACTTTAACCTGGGTAAGATTCTTTTATCTTTCGTAAAGTGTATTGTCCAAGCTCGTTATTGTTCTTTGGCTTTTTTTAGCCAGTTCAGGAAGGGATGGATGAAGATGTAGAGGCCGCCGGGGGAAGAGGTGGCGACGAGAACAGGGAGGCTTTGTCTGTTCCTGGTTGCGATACGCATACGCGCAACAGATCAACAGGACGCCAGCTTTCATGTACCGGACGTTGGCGTCCTGGAAGTGAGTTCGTATCATTGCAAAAAATCGTTATAATCATGTTTAAATCAACCCTTTGCTGGATGGAGGGAACCTTGGTTGCTAATGACTGTGTGGTATTCCGTTGCCCCAAATTGGGTTGCCTTAGTGTCCTTCGCTTACAAAAACCCTTTTTTAGAGAAAAAAAAAAAACGGCAACTTTTTTCTTAATCCATTTTTTGTTATTGCTAAGTAGATAACCGAACGTGAATGGCCGAACGGAGATAAGCCTCGCGTTTTCAACATAGAATAAATATGAACCTTTCTTTCATAGTGGATTTTTATACCGAACGAAATGTTTAGCGTTGTATGAAAAAATCTACACGTTATATATATATGAGAGCAATTCTTCTTCACTTCTAAGCTGATATCTTACAACTTATGTCATATAATATAGCCCGAAACTTATTAAAGTTAACAATATAGATAGAACATGCTAGCGTGCGGAACTTCAACAACAGCATCAATGTTCGGGCATTAATTTAAGATCGCCCTTCAACTTAAACGCGAGAGCTTAAATTAGACGTCCGCTTTGGTCGGGGATAAGGAATAACTTACCCACCTATATTACCATAGAACAATGGGCATAGTTAGATAAGCTGGCTAAAATAACTATTTCAACCACCTCTGTTAATTTTACTCGCGATACTTCGACTGCCTCAATCTCAGTAGTTACTGTGCAATCCGACGCATCAGTATTAATTATTATCATGATACTAATAATTTTATTATAAAACGAGAATAACTTAATTAATTATAATAAACTTAATTGCTCTCATTAGCAATCTTTCTTAATTTCACAATGCGTAATGTCAAGTAAGGTGAACTTTCAATAGTTCCGCAATCATCAATTTAACTTACGTTTTAACTAACAGTCGAAGTACGCACCAGGGGGTAATAATAACGATACGTGTACCGTATACCAATACTGTGTAGGGACTGCATTTGGTGCTACGGAGCGCAATGCTGTTCAAGTAAAGAATGTCATCGTATTCTCGGACCTCTGAGGGTCAGTTGTCATGTTTTGATTCTAACTGACTTCCGGTGATAAATCGGTGATTTAGTGTATATCAGACTTCTCGTTGTTTTTATTCTCGTTGTTTTTATTAACAAAGTTAATTAGAATGCTGACACTTATAGGAACCGTGTATTAAAGTGATTCGAAGCTAACTAAATATAGATTTTGGCCATTAAATCCCGTCTTCATGAATTTTGCCTCGAAAACACATTTTACGACACCCATTCGATTGGTACGATGCTCTTATCTACTTTTTAAGCATATATCATAAATATGTGCTCGAAGGCTTAACAGAGAGCCGCCAATGGAGACGAAATGCAGACCATCAGTGGGGGCCTCGTCGCGATTCGATCAAATCGGTTTCAGTATCGACTGAAACTACTGCAGTTTACTCAGGCAAGTATATATTTATACATATCTGATCAGAATTAGTATACAACCGTTTTGACTTTGAAATAGAAAAAAAGAAGCTTTCTAATATGTGTCTTGCACTACCGGTCAAGGTTTAGCACCGATACAGGTTATCTGAAAGATCTAAGAACTTTTAGCATAATCCCCAGCATAGCTTACAGAGCTGCATCTTTATGGGTCCATTAGGTGGCTTATCATCATCTCGCCGGGAGTCGATCAGCTCTAATCATCGATTACGACTGCGTCAAAACGCTTCAGCTATCTCAGTACCGATCTCTTTGTTTGCCCCCGCAATCTCGATGGAGTGCGCTCCAGAACAGGACTTCGAAATTAATGAGGATTATGAAAGTTCTCATGCCACGGCGGCCGGGTATGCTGTAGTGAGTGCGCAAGCGGCCTCTCTTCCTTTGGGCTCTTGCTCATATATTTTGCGAGTGGACATAACTTATGCCTCAGATTATCATCAGGTTATAATTAAGCATATATGTTAGTTCCTATTACTAATAACTGCCCTAATTTAACTTCGATGCTCAAGCGGAAATACTGCTCACTATGATTGGCATAATTTCTGTAGCTTTATTTGAGATATTGTTACCTGATTTGAATACAAATAACTGCAACATTTACAGGCCCGAGCAACCCCTCAAGTGGATCTTGTTTCCAGAACGCTAATTTATGTCGTAGGATTGACATACGTTATGTTGATCCATTGTAGCACCGTTTTCCAGACTTTTATGCTTGACCATTCCAAGGTTGAAGCTCACAAAGCGATTTATCTTCTTTGGGGATTTGCCCTCCGTGATATTGCAGGCTTGTTATTAAATTAACGTCATCGCTTATAAATATACTGCTAATCCTAACTGTACAATATAATAGAAAAACATAACCTGGCTTTACAGAGTTCGTCATTTGATCACTGTCATGCCTAATCAAGCCTACTACCCTATAATAATTGTTTACTCCATTGTGTCTGTATGTATCCGTAGCATGGTATAATTAACTAGGATATGTCATACAAACTAACCTGAATCAGTTGAATCATAGTCATGTCGAGCTCAGCAGCAGTTGCTTTTTTTTTTTTTTTTTTTTTTTTGTAAATCTGACCATGCAGGCCGTCTCTCGGTAGGATTTGTTTCGGACATGGGCATCGTGTCTCGTCCGGTCGTCATCGGATGCGCTTCCATTACGTTTGGAGTTTGCTTATCGACTGCGGCATTTGTCACAGGTATTGATCTTGTATTCCTATGATTTTCAAGTCGGACACTTTGAACGAAATAGACGTCCTATTCGAATTTGATTATAATACAGTGGATTCCCAAAAGTGTTTCACAATATGTCTATTATACATTCGCTAAAACGAAATGATGTTTTTACTCTTTCGGAAAACACTAACACCACGACTTGCGCAATCAAATCATGCTTTTCACAGGTTTCCCTGCTATGTTATTGCTTTGTATGGCAATTGGCTTCAGCTTAGGAACTCCTATTGTCATTGTCACTGTACTGGTGGATGACTACGCTGATAATCTATCCCATATTGCGATGTATATTGGTTGAATGGGCTCCGCAGCGGGTGCTACTGGCCTCGGTCGACCATTTCTTCTACATACATTCAAGTATTATGTTACATTTAGAGTAACAGGCAGGCCATATTCTTCATATAGTTAAAGTCCTGGTATCTAGCATAAGCACCACTATCTTTGAAACAGTTGCTTTCATACGAGCTGTCACTGCCAGCAACCCAGTGTCCGTCGTTCACGCATGAAGTCATTCTTCGAATATTTTAGGTTTCTTTCGAAATACTGCAGGGCATTATGGTGGCTTGCTTCGTCTGATGCTTTTGTGGTCTAGCATCGCACGACGTTAACCTGGCTGACAAAATCCAGCATCTTCTACCTTGAACTAGAAGGGAAAGGATACAATCTGGGCAAAAATGATCGTCACATTGGTAACAAAATATTATTAGCCTGCAAAAAGGCATAGTACCATCTTGAAACTTGCCATAGGAGAACTTCGGGGTGACATACCGTAGTTCCATGACTCATACGTATGTCGATAATTTCATCGATTTTCCAGGAGAAAGCGACGAAAACTATCGTCCTGCCTAAAAATACGTCCGATGTCAAGAATAAATATAACTGATGCTCGGATATTCCTAGAGATTTTTATCCAACTATCGATTGTGTAGCAGGACCAGTCGGCGCTGTTATATGACCAGAAATGAAAACTATACTTCGATGCTTATTAGATACTTAGAGATGGTCTTAGCCATTACGTTAAGATGTGTCCTTCTGTTGAAGCTAAAAGACTTCAGTTTTGGCAAAAAATTCGACCTGTAATAACTCGTGCAGTGCACTAGTTATTGTCATTAGTGGGCTTGTAGCTCATACACTATAGCTCAGTATGATAAGTATACCACTTGCTCCTATATTAGGAATGGAAGGGTGAGCTGCTTCGGAAAATCGATTCAAACTTGAGACCTTTTAAAGTAATTTGGGAGTCAGACCTACCTACTTAACCATTAACGGTTTATCAATCAACTTAGTTAAGTCGACGGCAGGGCAATCGGGCCTGCAACTTCAACATTACCAGAGGTAAGGCCATATCTAGCTCGTATCTGTGATCTACATCTATCCTTTGAATATGTGACGTGCTACGAAGTTCCTGTTAGGGATCATCGTTAGTATATATATACGACAGCTAAAGCAGTTCTATACGATGCTTTAGTCGTGATTTGCGCAATCCATAACTGGTCCATATTGCGCTAGCCAATTAAATTGAAGTTATTCAAAGTTAAAGTTGATAATAGCGGATACATGGATAGGAATAGTAAAACCTAAATTTAGATCTTTTGCAAAGAAATTACAATAAATAGATTTTATTTATATATATATATATATATATATATATATATATATATCTATATATAAAGTGTGTGAAGTTTAGTCAGGGTTAATCAGTATGAATTGTGAGACAATGGACCTCTACAAGCACAGTCTCCTTATTTCCTGTCTAGTGATATATGTTTCATTCCTATGAACGACCACGTACCATTTTGACAGTTATTTAATCATTCTGCGTCTAGGGTAGGCGAGCTTAGGATTCAAAAGGCCATCTCAACATGATATTGAGATGTTAGGAGTTTGTCGAAGTTTCCAAGAAAGATAGCAACCTGTGTCAGTGCCGTTCGCTGAGTATGGTGGATGCCAGACCGTTTTCAACCTATTCCTGCAATTTTGACATCATGAAGTATTTTTGGCACACGAAGTCGAGCGTTGCTTCGCAGTCCGAAAAATTTTTCTTCGCTGAATAATTTTGGCTGTTCGATGCGTACCTTGTTTATTATTTTTTTCAGTATTTGAGAATACACTTCAGCTGTAATTGATAACACTTGGTAGCCAAGGAGATTCAAGTGGCAATTGCCCTTTGCTTCAAGTTGATGTCACATCAGTTTTCACTTAAAAGGATGTCACGCACCCGTTCACTAATATGACCGTTTTAGTAATAGGGTATCAACTTTTACTACACGTCATATTCCCATACAAGAATAAAGCAAGAAAACCAAGCCTGTCTACGCCTACGTCCTCGTTTTGAATCCTTGCTCAAGTACGATATCCATTTGTCCAATTTTTTAGTCCAGTTATGTGATCGAAATGACCAGCCATTATATTTCTGCCACCAAACCTAAATGCTAGCGCCCTTGAAGTTTTAGATCGATCGACTTCTACCACATCTCGAAACACTTCATTGTTTAACCATCCTGCACTATTTTCGTTTGAAGCGACCTCTATTGACGAGAACGTCCCTTTTACAATTTAACATATATTAACATTGTAGAAAACCAAAAAAAAAAAACGTTTTTTAACTCTTTTGAAAACAACACACTAATCAACTCGGGATACATGAAGTTGATTTTGCGTTATATATAATCTTCATTCATCGCCATCCATAGTTTATGAATTAAATAATGAAAAACTGTATCTAGGGTCTGGTTTAGCTGTTCCCTATCGTTCTTACGCACGCTCCGGTATACATAATAAAGATTTTCGAAATTTTCCCACAGTTTCTACTTATTAGGTATGATATTGCTGTACAGTATATTGAGGGTATCACCTGACTGAGTTACTTTCATTTTTATCGACCAGTGATCACCTTCGAAGCTGTCGTAATAGACGTATTATGGTAGAAAAATGGAAAAACATCGACGCTTACAACGCCGACAAACTTTGTTTTGATGTTGTTACCATCACTCACTGCGAATCCACTGGCTGTTCATAGAGGTTATTTTGGGCGGGATAAGTCCGTTGCTACTCTTCACCGCCCGTCTCACAGTGGACCAGCCAATAGGGTGAATGTGCTACGAACCTAACCATTTCTTGTCACCCTCCGAATGGTGTAACTATTACGCTGAAGGACAAACGACAGCCAGAGAGAAAGAGCGTATGGCTAAAGGCTTCGGGGTATTTTTACCTAGAGCGATGTTATTTTGCGCTCTCGGCGCCGTAGAAGCCCGTTGAACTTCGTGGAGCCGTAGTAGCGACCCTTTGTGCTATAGCGCGCCAGGGCACGAAGCATAGTTTTGGCTTGAACTGTCCTCCCTGACCCTGTCTGGCCATAGCAGGAACAAAGTACGGAAAACACAGAAGCAACCGCAGTAGTGAGGGGAAGCTTCAACTAGGTAGAGGCACTGTAGGTGGAGAAGAGGTAATATTCATAAAACGGAAGTGACCTCCAAGACGGGGACTGAGAAGCGATGGGGGAGCAAGGGGTCGAAATGGGTTGTGCTAAGGGGACCCGCTCCGCGACCACTACTAAGGACAGTGTTAGGACCCGTAGAGCCGCAGAGCCCGGCCGACTTCGCTCGAAGTAGCCTTTAGTGCGCGAAGCCTTAGTGTGGCTGTATTCGGCCGTGTTCGACAATGGCAGCGATGGAAACCAGCCTTCGTGGTTGTAGTTCGCACGGTTATGCTGCTGCAGCTGCTTCACCCGGAACAGGCAGGCGTCAGAAAAGAAACATAGAAAAACATAAAAAACTCGGGCAGCAACAGAGGCTACAGCCTTCTGGAGGTTGGTCAGCTTTTTCAGTCGTCGACAGCCCCACACAACAACGGCCAGAAAAGGAAAAAGAAAAAAGAGCTCCTAGAGGTTTCCATAATGCTTCTACAACTACTTCTTATACTACTTGCATGTGTGTCCTGAATTTGTGTGCATGAGCAGCTCTGCGCGTTCACTCACAAGAATCATGAGAGCGACGGGAAATCAGCAGGGCAGAAACGGTGTACTGGTATATGATGGAGAATATTAAATAAATGTTTTTAACCTTTTTTTTTCAACCACTGCGGCTTCACAGATCATAATCACTGCCAGCCAATTATTACATTTATATACTGGTGAGGCTTGTGAGCCCTACTAGGAGGCGCTCGATTTTTTTTATTTTTATGTTATAATTCGACGGACGTTTGTGTGTCAAAAGTGAACTTCCGCGCAATCTGCCGTTTGATCCCTTGACGTTTATATTATTATATATTTTTATATATAGTTTATATTATTTATCTGCTATCAAAGACACACATATTGACGTGTTGAAAAAGAGTCAGACAGGTACGCCGCACGAGCGCCACTAAAAGCTGCTCTTTCATCACGGTCTATTTACTCGATATGTGCACAAAACACACGAGCAAAAAGGCATATATATATATATATATATATATATATATATATATAACCTTCCAGATGCTCTTTCTTTTAATTGCATCTTCTTACGTGTATTCTTATAAACAAATGAGTTTTTGCAACTATATATATATAGATTGATCTATGTGCCGTCGCAGTTGCAGTTATCATAACGTTTTCCCTGGAGTCATTTGCCTGGATTCAAAAGAAAAAAACTGAAAATCGTTAGAAACCTAAATATTCTCAATAATAAAATTAGCACCGTTCACTTATGTTGAAATATGACTATTGTTAGAATCATCAATATTAGAAGGGAGGATACACACCAACGAAATATATTGTTTATGCCATACGAATCAGAACATACAGGTCCACATGCACATATTACATCAACCTGGAAAGCCGATTCTGTTATCTTTTAATGAAGACTAAGACAATTCGGTACGTACATGCTTGGAGGAGGTGGGATTCTAAGTATTTTTGACGTTGTGATAACCACAATCGGCATTAAGAACGTACTTCTTTTTCAAGCCATACTATGAAAATGAAATGAAGCTGGTAAAAGACGACAATATACAACCGCGTATCTTCGATTTTTCTTCTCTGCCCTGCCATCTTCCCTTGTCAGTTTTCTTTATCCGCGCGAGTCCGACGACTTCAGAGAAGCTAGCTCTGTCACCCTTCAATTCTCCAAACTCGTTTTGCGTCGCCTTTCCCTCAGTGTTGTTTTTTCTATGCTACTCTAACTTCTCTATCTATATATCTCAGTCTGTTCCTGTTTAACATGCACGTGCATTCCACCATCGCCTCCGCTTACGCTACTGCCACCCCCGTTGTTTCCCAGTCAGAGAGCTGTCCATCCATCTGTTCGTTCGTTCGCTCTCCAACTAGAGTGCATTGTCGGAAAATTTCCATTCCAATAAAGTCCGGTTTGAAACGAACAAAAAAGAAATAGTCCTCGGCCTCTTTCCTTATTCCATTGCTCTTTCGGATGGCTAGGTGTCGTAGCGCCCTGCATACGCTCGTACCGCTTTGTCCTTAGGTCCCCCATAAGGGACTCCATGTCATGACCTCTCTCTGTCTCGCTCTTTCCAACTCGAAACGCAAATTCTAGCCGAGAGTCGAACTTGTCACCCCCGCTCGCCCAATGCAGTGGCGCTGCATCTCGTGTTCCTGTTCCACGTCGTCTTTCACTACTGTTAGGTAGCGTGGTACTGCCGCTGCTTCGACGGTCTCCCCGCGATGTCCGTCAGCATGCTTCTGGTGTCCCACCAGGCCGCCGGTTGTGTGCCGCTCCGTTTTCCAGCCTTTGTACACGATCGGTCACCTCTTCCTGAGAGAAGGGAAAGGGTTCTAGAATTCTGACGACGACGTCTCTTCGTGGAACCTAACCATTGATGCTACTTCAGCCTCTTTTATTGCAGTCTTACTGTCTCTGACGCTACCCATGAGCTGAGGAGACCCACCGGTAAAAGGCAACCGTCCGCACGTGTTACTACCGTGCGTTATACATAGAAAGGGACAATGACTATGAACAGACGGAACAAAACAGGGACAGCTAGCTGGTTTGGAGTTGAACGATATTACTATAGGAAAGAAAAAAAAAAAAAAGATATTCTAAATTCGTCACGAAGAGCGAGAAGGACAGAATACTGGTTGGGTGTCGGGCCAAAGCTTTCGACTTCTGATATCGATCTATCCAAATAAGTTACGTGTAGCAGCCGAACGCTGCACCTCGAAACTGAAGCATCGGTGAGGAGCAAGCAGCTCGAAGGGAAGTTTTACCCATAAGTGTTAAACGAGTAAACAGAAGGGTTAGGCACCTACGTTGTTATCGTTAATTTGCTAATGATACATCATTTTGTTTCACAGGGTTCGGAAGTTGTTCGGTTTTCATGATATTTATATCATTGTATCTGTACACATATTATGCACAAAGAAGAGATTGTGTTGCATTCGGCGTTGGTTGTCATGGCCTCATTATTTTAGATACACGGTAAAGCTATCGCGTCCTATGAATTTGTACTGTATTTATGAACAGTAATGTATACTTGCTAATTTCTCGTAAGGACTTACGAATCGTAGCTGAAAACCATTTGTAAATAGGCTGTCAGCTGAATAGAACTCCATAGGAAACATATGCTACCACGTTTCTTGCAACATCGCTAACGTGGCAGGTATCCATTGACACTGCCTATAGAATAGTTGACGCGATGGCCTTTCTCCATAGAGCTACGCTCATTTGGCTATCATTTCTTAACAGTTTATTGAACCATTAAAGGATGACACAACTGTTAACATGATCTGCTTTCCATGAGAAAAAAAATAAACCAACATCAAGCTACAGACTTGGTAACAACAACAAACATACGCAAATATAAAGTGTCTCTGGGCCTATTACTTTTCTATCATGATACTCTGTATCTTCAAATTTGCAAAAAGCCGGCAAATCGCTAAAATAAAATCAGGCTGATTTAAATTCGTAAAGTAAGACAGACGGAAACCTTGTGCGTGATGATTATTAATTATTCGCACGCTTCCAGGTGTTTGCACGCAAAGCACGTGTGTACGAAAGGAGCTTGCTGTTTGTTGCTAGCAGTCAAGCAGAAATGTTTCGCCGCGAAGAGGTACTCGTTGAACACGGTGCTCCGCGATCAATTTAGTTAGTTGCTTTTTTTAACAAATGCTTCCCATCAAACTCAGCAGCGGCACCCTGCTTCTCTCCAACAGAAAACGTAATAATAATGAACGGAAGTACCTCAGATGAATCTTGGCTTTCTCTTTTCCTCTAGAAGTAAAGCGCAATACGTGTGCCCTGTATTTCAGGCTTAGCTTGCCATCGTTTACCTTTATTGTTTGTCAGCCACTTTTCTGCAAACACTACGGTACTGAGCTGAATGCTTCTGCAAGAAGAAAGCGTATTGATTGTTCACTCTAATTTTGGGCTAATTACTTACTGTTTACAGTTACGATATTATATGTTAAAATTGTGTTACCGGGTTAGTGGGAAAAACTTGCTTGTTCAACCTGAAAATCTCGAAAAAAAACTACTCCTAACCTGCGTTTCTTTATTTAGATAACAGTACGAAGTTCTGCCACTGGCCTAATCGACCCTCTCAAGCTACTGCTGCCTATAACATTCCTTGATTTCTTCCTGCCGAACTAATTTTAGGCTGGATTAAAGCTAATGCGCGTGTTGTTATATGTTTTTACAATTTCGAGTTCAAAATCTAGCTGTTCGATGTCCGTCCTCACCAACATACTGACCCGGTTGTCAGTTCAGATCGGGTCATCTTTTGGCCAGTGCCTAACAGGCCTTATGTTAAAAGTGTGTATTTTATATGATTGTGTGTAACTGATTTGCAAAATGCGTCCAATATCTGCTTGCTTCTATTCGGTGACTTAGGTTTAATAAGTATAGGCAAGCGTTGTAGCCCAGTGGTCCTGTGTATGAACATGTGTAAGTAAGTTATCAAATCATCTATGTAAACTAACTGGGCCTGACGGCTTATCGCATCAAATTCTCCCATAGCTACACCTCACAGCTAGCAGGCTTCTGTCCTGACTACACAGACTTTAACCGATCGTGAGTCGTTGTGGGAAGCGGGCGTCACGTGTCAGATTCATAATGTACGAGTCGTGTTCAGTGGAGCGGGTGGGCTGGCTTGATGAAAGCTGAGAACGTCTGAAATACACAGAGTGTAACTTACGTGGTTGAAAAGGATCGCTGATAAACACCGTGGCCCGACCAAGGACAACGCTAACGTACGCCTACGTACCTTCGCAATAAACAGATCGAAGTAAACTGTGAAGATCTAAAACTATTAACAAAAGGTTCACTCTAGACAGAATAGATTTCGTATGATCAAAATTAGCAGTGACTGATTAACAATCGACAAGAGCTTAGAGCTCTTGCCGCTATCACTGGCCAGTTATTACAGAGAGTCGTTTAGCACTTCTTTTTTCATATAGACATGGTCCTGTAGATTAGGTAACGAGAATTTTCGATAGGTTTCGACCCTGATGTGGACTGGTTATTTCTGCATATTGCAAAGCAGAAGACCGCCGCTAGGGTAAAAGCAGTGAGAATACAAGGTACAATATTAAAACTGGTAAGATGATTATTAATGACTACAATCAACCGAAAGTCAATTTTCTGAGAAGATGAAACGTACCAATTGAAAATAATTATGAAAAGCCAATTTCCAAAGACAATTATAACATGGCCTACGTTTCTATCTTCGTCTACACTTTATTATTATATTTATAATATTTATTATATTTATACGTAACCTTATATTTATCTATTTTTTTTTCGTTGAGGAAATCAAAAGCTTAGTGTGATTTTTCCCGAATTGAGTGACGTGTGCAATGAGACACATCGGTATATTTAGTTAACATGCAGCATTGCATAACTTGCCCATACTGACAGTAAATACGGTTAAAATGTTTAAGGCAAACAGGGTCGGATTCAGTTAAATCACCTGCTAGACGTTTTTAACGCCTGAACTGGTATTCGGGATCGCCTATTTGGGGAACGCAACAGTGTATCGCCATAGGTTTGAACTATAGCAAACGGCGTTGCCTCTATTAGCTGTGTTGTGATCCTACTGTTCCGCTAAACCTTTTGCCGGCCGCATTGAGTGAATATAGTTTTTGTTTAGAACGCAAAATAACTGGCTTTGGCCTACTAGGCCATACTACGTTATCAATTCATTCAATTAGCATGCTTCCCCTAGCATCTGATCCATGCGGAAGATTCATGCACCTGTACAAACAATGCTTTTATGCGTTCTCGATTATACATGACGCCTTCTTTATTTTCTAACACCTAGTGGATAGCAACGAATCCTCTCTCTATGCACACATTAGTAAACTATTAAGGGAATTAATAGAAAAAAGCTTCAGGTTAGACGTACGATTCTCTGACCGCATGCAGTGCGTGCAACTGCGACATATTTCTTCCATTTTAAATATCTCATAATCGATGGTGGTGGTTCCCTCAACTCGCTAATGAGCTTTATTATACGTATAAAGGCAATGAAGACTTGCTCAGTAGAGGGTCGCTTATTGACAATCAAGCGGTCTCATACAAAGGAGGCTCGATTCCCTTTCCTCAAGTGACCCTTTCCTTACACCCTCTCCACGTGGCGGCCGCGTCGAGTACGTAAGTGGATTCTCTCAGACACGTCCTGTTGCGGCAGTGTGTTTCAGGCAGTCGGAAGTGCAAGTTCGTGTTAAAATATACAAATCGTTGTTAAGTTTGTTACTGCAACCCTTCGCAACAGAGGATTACGCGTAGGGAGATTTGTTGAAATTGACACCATCATGTACAGCTAAATGTACTCCGAGGATCTAAAATGGGTGTGCCAAGACAGAACAATGCAAGTTCTATGTCAGTTGAATTGGAATTACCATTGTTATGACGGCAGTTGTTCTTCAAAAGAGCTAACATCAGAATTATGTGCAAAATAGGTCTAGCAACCGTTATTCCTTATGCCGTAAACGATCTCATAGAGGTCGACGGTACTGAAAGAGCGAGCAGTCAATAGTGAATCAGGAAAAACGTGTGCACATGAAAGTCAAAGGTTAGCGTATGCTCTAAGCAATGTTGGTAGGACTACCGCGTCGTCTGCGCTGGTGGGCTAGCTCCAGCCGAAGAACGGGCTCCAGTGTACAGAATATAGGTCAGTAGCTTTTGAGCCTAGGATAAAGCAGCATGATAAGTTAGACAAACAGAACACCAGTTATTCGAGAAATAAGAGCAAACATTCAGAAAACCTTGAATGTCGGTTGCCTACATATGTTGAGGTAGCTAGATGATTCCAAGTAGCTCTTTCCTCATGTAAATAATATTTTTCATTTCATACGCATCTGATGAGTCAATTTCCGATTTCACAAAAAATGTGTAGACAATATTTAACTATATCCTACAGAAATGGAGACTCATACTTTTTAATTATGCTTTTTGTTACGTTTCCATAAAACATTTTGAAATCAAACGATTTTTCCTTGTTTAATAAGCCCACCTTGTCCTTCGGTTAGGTGGTCACTTTCCTATTTGAATGCTTGCTGATTACATTATTACAGCATTGAGGAACGTCTACGAAGTTGACAGTAATGACTTCAACTTTTACACGATATTGCATACGGCGCATACGCTTATATATATTCATTCACATAAGCCCCAAATAACAAGAATTATCACCGAAGTGATAATTTGAACATTTAACGTAACATACTATAGCGTTACTATAGTAATGTACTAAGCATACCCAATTGATTTGGAAAGCCTCAGCCTTAAATCTTGACAGAACCATCCAAGTTGGTGGATTATGGGCGATCGTCGCGGCCTTCATGAATCGTTGACCAAGCCGACTTAAAATGTTCATTTATTAGTATTTGCTTCTAGCTGTTATTTCATCCACTTTCTCCGTGTGGCATGAGGCAGAGATAGAATGTCTATTACGTTTTGCATTAATTAAACTAATAGACTAATTAAAAAAAAGTGCTGCGTAATAGAGGGATACAAGAAGCTCGATTATAACGATTAGGACAAACACTATTCTTCTTCTAGTGTTTATTTTGGTTCGATTAGGACAAACGTACAAGACAGACGTCCTTGAACATGGGGTAATAAATTAGCAGGCGATCCCTCGAGAACCATTCTCTTCTGGCCGACCTCCATGTCATCGGGGCAAGCGAGTTTCATTTTCTAGATCTGAATAATAGGAAGACACTCCGTTTATAGCTGGTTCAATTCAATTGTGTGTACAAGCCGATTACGGAAAATATTCTAAGATGACAATCGTAGACTCAGGTTTCTCTTTATTGATTGAACGCTTCAGGCTGTTTATGATCAAATCTTTAGAGATTACCCTATTATAAAGGAGGACACGTAGCACATATGCATTACACGTTTTTCTAACCTGCCTTCCGGCACCTGACCTTTTCCCGCTCATTGCGTTCAAAAAGGTGGGAACTATTAACTGAGCTCACTGATAGTAAGTTATGCAATTTTAATGCAAATAGAACTGCTCACATGACCGACACCGGAAAAGCCACTGCATTTTTGATGAGAGTAAATTATGTTTGCCTTGCTTTTTTCATAGAGCTTAAAATCTAAACGTGAGTTATCTAAAAGCTAAAATGACATATCCTTGGAAGAGATTTGGTAAGTTGCAATTCAGCATTGCTGAATTTAGTTGAGGGAAGCCGTACTGCCTCTTGCGACCAGTCACAGCAACAACGTACCGGTCCGTTGCGTGTGCTCGACACGAATGGGTTTTCCGCAATTTCTTTATATTACTTAGGCTCCATTAAAATAACGACCACTTTTATTTTCGAAGCTGTTGCTGAGGTGCTTGTTGCTACTGCTGATGATGCTATTCATTAAGTAGCTTTTGTATTACCCGAGTCACTTTTTGGTTAGCATTAGGTAATCATTGTACACTTCAATGAAGCAGTACTCCATTCAGTCGCGTTATATGCGACGAACTTGCCTGCGAGCATTTCAATAACGTTTCGATTGGCCTTCGTGTATACAAGAGTCGTTCAAACGTTAGCACGTACTCCGCGCTTTTTTCGAACTAATTCCTGTGCTGAAGTACATGCTTAATTCGCAGACCAATGAAGATATAAATACACAAATATGATACTACAAGAAATTTTCTAAACTCAACTACTTAATAGATCTTTTTTTAATAGATTTTTGCTAATCCAGCGAATGTTCTTGCGCCTGCAAAGCTTCTATTTACGATCGCTCGCAGTTCTTATCTAGACATAATAGTTTTACTAATTAACTACGTTTAGCAGCTGCTTTTTATCCATCGACAGCGTATAAATGAGGAAGTAACGTAAACAGAAAGAACTGTTCCGATAGCCTCAGATCACTAGCTGCTGTCCATAGTTTATACATACAAAGGTTTTATATATATATGATGTACTATCTCCTGTCAAGTTGCGTCTAAAGAGCTGAGAAGCAGTGCTTTTATTTTAAGAAGTTCCGTGACAAGTTCGTTGGTTCAGGGTAGCATCTTGCATCATGTAATAGACCAAAGTGATTTATTAGAAATGCCACATCTATATATTGATAGTATCAGTATAATCTATAACAGTCGACAAATAGAAAATGCTTGGCGGTAAAATAGATAACCGAGCACAACCTATATAGGTGATATTCATTAATTGGACTCGGGTATATCCAACAAAAATTGGATATATTGCATTATACTGAAGTCTAGGCGTCGAGTAGAAAATTACTCTGTAATGAATTTCTAAAGGACAGCAGAGTAATTAAATGTAGCGCTATAGGATTCAGATGAATAGAGCGGATCTTTCTCGTCGAAAGGAAAGCATAGCATCTCGTGTCAAAAGACAGGTTGAACCTATCTATTTAAAAATAGCGGAAATAACATGTTAATGCTACAGACTGCTGGAAAAGGTTCTTGGCGTAAGTATTGGTCTTTACAGATTTCAGTCTTACGTAAAGTTCATATATGCAAAATGTATATATGACATAGCAAATGTGAGAGCACTTTTATTAGCTGATATTCATATGGAAGTTGAATAGTTTGACGCTACCGTATCCCTTATAACTACTGGCTTCAGACCACCTTTATTGATCGTTATTGGTGGAATCACATTAGCTAACTTACGACCATAAACCTGTATGGTTGAAATTCTGTTTTAAGGACCGCCAAGATTAAGGACATCAGGCCTGTCGGTCGGTGTCTTCCAGGGTATGGTGTCGCAGTTATGACAAAATGTTCGTTTGCAAAAGAGGCGTCTCTCACTACCGACCAACTGCTACATTTAACAAGCACTATTTCGAAAAAGAGCTAGGCTTATTCGTCATTTACTCGTCTAAACAAACGAGACATTTTGAGGGGGCTTCGTATCGTACGACCAGTTAAGAGAACCTGTGGCCAGTTATCCACGGCACTATGACGTCGTAATTTCTGCCGCGTGCAATTTTAAGTCAGTTGCGCAGTTTAGCATAGACTCACACATTTCAGATTGTTGCTCCTATCGTTTTCGTAAGTTGCTATGGCAGTTCGCTAATTCTATTTCGATACACAATACACTTTCAGCGTATCGTCTCCGAGCAATTGTAAATAACTTTGTCGTCGTTTTTTTTTTCTTTGAGAGGAACAGTGAATAAGAGAAGGTGTGTTTGACAATCGATTCCTTACTTGTAATATTAATGTTCAGCAACGTATTTATCGACGAACGTATTTTATACAAGTCAGATGGAATAGGCTAATTAATTACGGCAATGTATATGGCATACAAAGTTACGATTTTGACTGGTTGACAAACAAGCTTGACAAGCTAAATTTCTGGCTTCTTTTGTCATAATCGAAAATATAATCTGCGGATAACATGCGCCATACTTGTATACTGGATTTTAAGCATGGGACACCTTGCCTGGCCTGCACGAAAATGGCGAACAAGATCGAGACGTCCCATTGGCAATACATTCAAAGTGTCAGTTTGAAAGACGAGTCTGGAATTGCTATCGTTTTAAGCTACAGAAACAAAACTGGCCTAGGAACGCTGATTCTCTAGTTAATGAGAGGCAAGTTTGTAAGGAAAGTAATCTCTAGCTATAGTGAGTTTAGGCGAAAAGTGAGCCACCTAAATGTCACTCTGCAATGTAATTGGTGATTCTTCTTCTAGCCATCAGCTAGATATGATCAGCAGAAGCATGGCTGGCCTTATAGTCGTAACATTTTCCACGCCATATGCAAACCACGTTTGCCCAACCGTTGCAGAAATGCCCTTTATGGATATCGCCGCAGTTACAATTGCTGTCAGAGTATTTCAACAAGATATATTACAGCGTCTACAGTAGTTATCGTTGTCGGCTTCTTTTTTCGAATGGAACTTCTCGCACATGGTCTCTATTAGTTCTACCTGCTTTGAAACTGGACCAGAAATAAGACAAGGCTACAATGGCAATGAATGCGATTCAAGCACCTTATTCACATTTGTAATTTTTCTTTCGAGAGTAATGAATTGGCCGATCATCTAAGTACTTGAAACCTATAAGCTATGTATATTCGTAGCATCTAGGTTCATCTCATTTGACGTTTCCATTTGTCCCTTCTTTTGCTCACGACGTTTCCTCGTACATAGAAGATAGCTATTTGATCAGATGTGAAACACTTTTTAGATACTGTAAAGGTAATTTGTGCCTAAAACGGAAAGAACTATGTTCTTGGTACATGTATACGTGGATATATACGTCTGTATAGAGGAAAGGCTGCGAGAAGCCGCAACGAACGAGGTAAATTCGATAGAGAAAACAGACGTCTCTGCCTGATGGTCAAGCTGCCTTCTGTGAAAACTTAAGGTGAGTGAGATTGCACTGAGATCACGTTCATCATTGGCATCTATTCCTCATCTATTTGTCGAATAGTGACGGAACTTTGCGAATTTGTTGAATGACGATATTGTATGTCAAGGGCGCCCTTGAAACAAATGGCCCTCAGATACCATCAGCTGCGTCTCTTAAAATCGCTGGAAAACGCGTTGTCAACACTTATAGTCGAAGGCGTCAATATAGGCCGACTCAGTAGAATTTCAAGTGCACTCATATCGTAGGGAAAATAACATTATTATATTTAAAATAAGAAACATGTAATACATCTGTTCAGAAATCTTGAAGCCTATTTTATAGTAATAGCTAACCAATTTGACCATGGCCTTCTAATGGGCCAATCGCAGATGATCTGAAGTATGAATTAATATACAGATGAATATGACAATACGAAAGCAGGAAGTGGCCAATAGTTACTTCCTCTCAAGCGAAGACGGCAAGCCGATGAGATGGGATTCAGCGTATTTTGATCGAATAGGCTAGCGGTTTATTCAGTTTTGATCGGGACTGGATTTGTTTAAAGCGGGATCTCATTTTTATAATAAACCGTCCTTATAAAGAAGGACTGGACTGTCATTGGTTGCCCGGCTAACGTCTTGACGACTGTAATGAGATGTATCAAGGAGACTGAAAGGTGTATATCGTAATCGAAACGATGGAGAACGGTGTAACGTACTTATTTCCTCTGAAGCCCCCATAAAAAAATGTGCCGCCATCAATGTGGTCAAATAGACTGTCTTTGTTCATTGGGCGACGATGCAGGGAAACAACCATGAACATCAAAACGGATAGACCAGCTTGGCACATATAGTTGGGTTATTTTAGCAAAAAAAGAAACATTTTTTTTCCGGGGAAACTGCAGCTTACAAACGGGCCATCAAACCGGTAGATACTACGAGATAATTTTGCTTACTATCATGGAGATGCGTTCTAATAATTTTAATATAATAATGCGCTCAACTAATAGGTATAAATATCGTAATTTTATTGCAAAACCACTCCATTGAACAATCGTAGGGTACTAATATGGAAACGTTCCACGCAAAACTTGCTTTTACTTCCAAGTTGTTCTAAATGCTTCTACGAACCGAACGTTTTAAGAAGACAATTGTTCATTATTGAAATCACCTGATTTTATAAAAAGGACCGCATCTATTATTGTGAAGTGATATCTACGTTTCAAGTTATTGATGAATTTACGTTTCTGGCTACTTTGAGTTAATTCTTAAAATGTAAATATATTACATTAGGCTTTACCAGCCTCAGTTGGTTTACCATATAAACATGCATTTGCTACTGGTATAGCTTTCAATGACTCCTGTCTAGGCTCTGAAGGATCCTGTTTCGAATGCTGATAACTACAAATGAACCCAATCGAATGTATAGTTGATTGACACAAAACACACTTAGTGTCTCTGAACGATGCTCGTTATTAATGTAACCGCTATGCACTACTTGCATACTGTGCGGCATTGTAGAAAGGAAAGGAAAAGGGCGGTAGGCTGTTAGAAATGCCACACGGAAAGAAATCCCAGGATAGATGCTGTGGGTATACTGTGTGTCAAATAAAGCTTGCGTGTGGGGAAGCGTTACCGTGCCTGAAGCCTCACTAGCCATGAAGTCTTCCCACGTCGTCAGACTGGGAAGAGTCGACACTTCATCGCTGTCGCGTCTGCTGCATCCGGAATGAGCCATTCCCGATGTTTTCGAGCCCGAACCAACTCCCAAGAGTCCCACTAGCCTCGGCAGGTCCATATGTGTATATATGGATGTGTGAGTGTGTATGTGTAAGGCTTGACCGTGTGTGTCGAGGCAGAAAGATGTCTGTGGGGTATGTGCTGCTTTGTCTGGACGTCTGTCCCGGCAGGAACAGACCCCTTCAGCCCGTAAGCGGGTGTGTCCAGACGCAACCAGCAGGGGCGGCAGCAGCCACCACATGGTTTTTCTTTTCCGAGTAAGAGAGGGCGGAGGAGGGGATGCGAAAGTTTGGTCTGTCACTCCTCGAATGTCGCGCAGGCATGATTGACATTTACGCTGGTCCCTCTACGAGGTCTATTCCGCCTCGTTTCTAGGATACCAGCACTACTAAAACGAACACTATTTCGCCGTTCGGGCTGCACATTCCACTGGTGGCGATCGTGCCGCCACTGCCGTTCGTGCAGACTCATGTTATGCATACAGCGAAAAACACAACGGTTTCTCAGCAAGGCTTCGAGCCTCGAACGAACGAGCTGCGTTCCTTTGTCCTTTTTTTTGCCCCAGCCTTCCTTGATAAAGAAGGATGCTGCTGTTCTGCAAGAAACTATTGATAGTCTACCAAAGGCATGCGATGCCGACATCGAGACTTCACAGAATCTGGACGGCGTTTTTGACGATTTTACTCCTCGTATCGTTGAAACATTACAGTAATCCATATCGATATTTATATAAGGATGAGTCTTATAGGAAATCTCATCAGGTGGCGAAGAAAACACTTGAAAATTGTAATATTTAAAGAGAGAAAACGCCACGGATATTAGCACTACAGTTAAAATAAGCAATGCAATAAAAAGATCTATTGGGTATTTTTAGTGCGTTTTGTTTGTTTGGTCCACACTTTTAGTAGATACCCTTAATAAATCTAAATTATATTGTAATACTAAAGCCAGCGTTGGCGAATTGGTAGGATATCAGACCAAAGGCGCGTGTTAAATTACCTGCCAAAGCTAGGTGCCAGTTTTGAATTATTTGACATATTAATTTACTACACAGTTACGTGTTATGAGAATAAACATCGTTACACTCTGTACTCTTTATACGACATAGTCTCAATACGTCACTGGCGATGCCTTTAGCGTGAATATTAACTTTTTTTTTATAATTTTTGTGGAGAAAAACATTGCTGTTTAAATTATGTACAAGCCCGCTTAATGTACAGTTATGTGGTAATAGTTGATATCAGGTTTAGCAAGTTTACCTCACAGGGTGGTCAAACGGCCAGGCACTACCGGAAAGCTGAAATAAGAGATAGTCCTGTGAGTTCTCGCGGGCTACTAGACAGAATGGATGATTTCGATTTATTATTGAACAGGTGATAACCATCGATTCTTGTTCTAGAGTTAGTCCATGTATCCTTGACTTATACCCACAATAGGTAGACTTAAACTATTAACCCTTCCTCAACTTTTAACTTCCTCCTTTTCCTTACTTCATATATGGCCGTCTCAGGACGGATAATTTAATTATGTTACTGTCCGCTTACACACCTAGTTTGAGCAGCGAGTTTTGCACGAAGTTTATGGTAGATCATAAATATCTTATCATATTTCCTGATGTACCAGCTGTAACAGCAAAGCACTATATAACGTGCGATTTGGTACCTGGCGGAAATTGTGAGTAGTAGAGAAATTACTTTTAATATTATTTATATATTTAATCTAGATGTCACAAGCCAGTAAGGACGAATCTGCATCGAAAACACAGCAGGTTTATAATAATCCGAAGCCTGATCTCCCATGTTTGCAAGATGAACATCAGTCTTGTAAGAATCGGCAATGCCTAGAAGTTCTTCTAGAGGAAGGATGCGCCTTGTTCTCTTATAGGCGAGCCGGTTTATTCAGCACCTGTTTTTCTACAATAAATTTTATATCCAATATACCGATCATCACCCCACATATTACAATTATAATTCACTGTTACACAATAGAATAGATAAATTTTTTAATGTTTTAGCTATTTCATATAAATGTAACGTGTATTTGAGGTATACCTAAAAATTGCCCATCCAAATCCAGCTGAAATACATTCACTACATAACTTGTGTGGAAATCAGAGGTTCAATAAGTTGGAAGTAAACAAAAGCGCAGCCAGATTGTTTTAGTTTCTTTTCGTTTGCAAAACGTGTCAGTTGAGGTGGAAGTTGAAAGCGTTTTAGGTTGTCAGCCTAAAATGTGACTCCGAATCACAGCAATAACTCCTTTTTAATACGGATAAGTTAAAGTTTGCCGCAGAGTGTAAGTTCTGCATAGAAAGCCATTTAGAAATCACTCCACAGAAAGCGCTTGCCAAAAAAATCTCAGGCGCTCCCAGAGTTTTATGAAATGTTACTTCCAGTTTCAGAGCATGTTGTCGGACCCTTCAAATGTGTGATCAAAGTTCAAGGATTACGCATGTCAGGTAAACTAAATAGTATTTGATATACACTATATAGGGTCTGCAGTTAGAAGCTATGAAGAGGATGTCACTTAATTTCGCATCGTTGTCCTCTGCTGTTTACAGGCAGTTTAGTTCTGTCTATAATACCCATCTGGGTCAACTGGTGCCTCGCCTGGAACGGGGTGTCCGGAGTGAAAATAGAGCGCCTTTCCATACCCAGTTCGGTAGAAAACGGCACGGCCGATTCAGTGATACTTGACTGCATCTACTCCTATAGCCAGGACGACCAACAACTAGTAGTCAAGTGGTTTTTTAACAAGGACCCAAAACCCATCTACCAGTGGATTCCCGACCTAAGCAAAAGATCGTACACTTCATCACCGCGTTTCGAAGGCCACATCAACCGACACTACGTCGCCAGTCAAGATTGGTATACTCGATACCGCGCGTTGAATATTTTGCGACCCACTACTGATATGAGCGGAACGTACTCGTGTTCTGTAACGTCGCTACAAAGTCAAGATACTCGTGCTGCTGACATGATTGTCTACGGTTCGTATTGAATCTGGGTTTTGTCGATTTACACGTTTTAGAAGCGAATGCGAAATCTCAATGGACAATATGCGACGTTGTCAAATTCTAATATTGAAAGGATGTTCTGACTACTGCCACTAGTCGAGCTTCGTGGGGTTATTCGGAAATACTTTTCTGTAATGATGATAATGCTTATGCCAGAGATGCTGAACATTAATTAAGATCACGGTATTTAATTACAGCTAAACCGAAAAAATTCGATCTGAGCTTTCTTCAGCCGGAAGATTCCGAAGAGACACAGTTCCGCTGCCAAGTGGAAGGAATATTTCCTCAACCACAAGTTTTAATGTACAGAGTTGAACAAATGAATATCGCTGGTGAGTTATCGAATTCAAGCTACAATATAAACTTGCAGATTCAATAATAAGGTGCAAGATTTAGCTTCGTCTGGCCCGCCAAAAAGAACTACGCTAGCAGCATTGGAGGCGCTAGAGCTATCCGCTATGTATATATAAATACTGGCAAAGGTATGGTTGTAGCGAACAAGAAAACCAAGTTTGAAACCATATTCCGTAGACTGCTATCAGAAGAACTTTTTTGCTTAAATGCTTTAGAATACGCTTTTACTAACCCTAATAAGTCCTGTGAGCCTTTATTTAATAAGATACGAAATCCAAAAGAAACTACCAAGTAGAACCAAATGGCGTCTGCTAGAAGGCTGAGCAGTAAGCTGAATGAACAACGACTGACTTTCAGTAAACAAATGGTGGCGTTACCTAAATTGTAAAGCCCTCTGCATGGAGACCTCGTTTCGATTTTTGCACCTGTGTTTGTACAGTTAAATAAATTCTGGCGTCTAAAGAATAGTAGAAGATCTCTATTCGTTTGATTAGAAACAGTAGGGAAACGGCCACTTTTATAATAGAAGTATTTGCTGATTTTCGCACCAATGTATTGGTGTCACCGGTGTCTTCTACCAAGATCACATCTAAGAATATATTAGATCATATCATATGCTTCTTAACGTCAGTGAACGTCCTTAATATATCTTATATATTGTAGAAATGAAAATGTAAAAAACCATCTTGCGTAGTTTACTTAAGTTGAGTATCTATCTCTTGGTTCCGGTTATAGAAATATGATTGGTTCTACAGATTCGTAAAGCTTTACTGTTGGCCGGTGTTACGTTTTCCTTTACGATGCTCATATGAAGTTAAACAAATTGATTGATGGATGTTGTATAATTACTTTGCTTTCTTCATTTTATTTTTAGTCCCGCTCGAATTGCACTCTGACACATGACCTCTTTAGCTCTGCCCAACTTTACGGTAATCAGTTTTGAAGATGTTGTTCAAAAACAATTGTCGTTGGTTACGGGGGAAGGATTTTAACGTCTGCTATTTCACTTATTTTAACAATCACTAAGTCATTGACGATTGTTGCCATTTTTTCGAATCAGGTGGGGAATATATGAATGTAGACAACATGACGGGCCAGCTTAACTATTCGGTTCAACCAATAGCTGAACGAAGATTAGCCGACGGTACAAGTGAAGTTCGAGAGTCGGCACTCAGCGTACAAGCCCAGCAACGTCGAGCGGCCCGTGATGGCTATTCAACGATCCTCACGACGTCGTTATCAAATCGGCATTTTCGTAGAGGTCATTCGACGGCCAGGCACCTATTTTTCTGCGTTTACTCGATTCCTTCAACGGATATCAAACAAACGCGCGTTCTCGAATTCTATCCAGGTTAGTTCTTGGCTTATGGCTGACTCCCGGGGTGAGAATACGTCTTGTTGGTACGAAATCAAAGCTACCCTATGCAAAAAGAGATATGGCATCTTTGCGGATTAGATCGCACTATTTGTGCCTTTTTGGGCTGTACATGTGCCAGGACGTGCACGGTTTAGATCACAATAAAGTAGATACAGTTTCCTTACGTGAGACAATCACTGCAACAGATTTCCTATCGACTTTTCTTCAGAACGGTACATTTCAGGAACAACGAGTAGACACACGAGTATATTAAACTATCTCGTATTAGTTTTCGGTTACTTGGCGTTCCTTCAGAGGATTACTGCAACATCATTATTGTAAACTTAAAGCTGTACCAACCTCGTGGGACGACGGGTACGCCCGGAGGACTCTTAACGATCCAATTCAGATCCGACTTACATCATCGTACAATTTCGGCGTGAGTTTCCCTGTTGGTTTTTTGTAACTATATGTGTAATTGTGCTTTTATTAGCCTGTTCTAATTCACTTAACTCTACTGGGTATTAGTATTAACACAGAAAATTATTTAATAGCTAGCATTTTCCAATAGGGCTTCAATCAAACATCATTCTTTTAGAATCGATGAAGCAGACATTCAAGTAATCTGGCTCAAAAAAAAACAAAAACAGTCACTCTGCACTAAAAAATATGACTCATTTCCTTATTACAGGTTGAAACCAGCGACCATGGAAGGTTCAGGTCAAAAAATC
Source organism: Varroa jacobsoni (assembly GCF_002532875.2). NCBI lineage: Eukaryota > Metazoa > Arthropoda > Arachnida > Mesostigmata > Varroidae > Varroa > Varroa jacobsoni. The sequence goes on along the minus strand of NW_019213086.1, from coordinate 219,538 downwards.
AACGAGAAGTATTCAGCGGCCTACAGCATGAACTATGGTATATAATCCATAGTATTTGAAGAAGATATACGTAGAGGACATAAGGAGCCAAGTAAAATGCGGAAAGCGCCACATCGTGTGGTCCGACAGATCCATAGGAGAACACTGACTTCTCAAAAATGTCAACTAAGACAAAAATTTATGAGATCTTAGTTTTGGCTCCACGTCGACTGCACCTTCTTGTGAGCCTTACTACGTACGGAGTGTTCATTGTAACGTGAGACAATTATGTCTCACTGAAATGAAGGCTGTAGCTAGACAGTTTATAATGCTGTATTGATTAACCCTATCAGTTAGACGGCACAACGCGATTAAAATTAAATACGAACATGGAAAGTTTGTACGTAGTGGTGGCAGCAGCGGTAGGTCTAATAGTAGATCGACGTCGGAGACTCATGGATCTGTGCTTTGCCCCTTATTCACCATAGTTCAATAAGCTGTTGTTGTATTCGCCGTTTGTTTCGCTATTTACAGTGGCAGAACTCGAAAAGCAGCAATTTCACAGATTCCACTGCGAACCTATCTCGCGTTCCCTCTTCCGGACTCTCGCGGTCTCTCTCTTGCGGAGAAAAATGCTCCTGTTTGGCAGGTTCGCCACTACTCCTGATTAGTCCATTCTACTGCATTGTGCGTAAAAGAAACAGTCCGCTATTGAAGGTGAGAAAGGAGGCCCGATTGAGTCAGCAACTTCAGGCACAACTAGGACCGCCCAGCATGCCTCGGAAAGGCCAACAGGGTCCGGACGAAGCTAGGAGCTCTACCTGAACCTCGTCAATAGACAATAACGTAAGGAGGCAGTGTATATAAAGGAACTCCCTTGTGCAATCAACCCTACACACCCATTCTAGACGTCATCACGACGACATGCGGACAATGTATTATGGGACAGGCGTTGGAAATTCACCGGCGGTAACTCAGTGCGCCTGGTCTCTGTGCGGGTTCGTTGGTCCACCTTATAGCTACATTAGCCAGGGGGAGAGAAACTGAACGACGTGAAAGCTAAGAGAAAAGTTTAGCGGATAAACATCATACCTCTGTAACTATAATAGCAGATGAAATGGGAAGAGGACGTAAACGCTACTGTGCAAAATTTTAGCAGCAAATAACGGAGGCGTTTGAATGATTTGAGAATCAAACGCATGCCGGGTATATTAGCAATACATACAGACCTACTGGTAAGAAAACTGTTTGTAAATATATTGAATGCCGTTATTAAGTGCATTATTATTATTATTATTATTAGTATTATAGAGAAGCAAAGAGAGCCTACCCCCACCATTCCTCTAACACTACGGACCTATTTTTTTCTTTGTCGATCGAATAAGGTCGCTTTAGTCCCATTCAGTCATCGCAATATAGTCATTGAAGTATATAAGTGAAAAGAAGAACTAAAATTTACTATCGAAGAGCATGGAACATATTTAAAAAAAATAATAACTAAGGAAAGCAACTGGCAAAATTAGGTACGGAATTAAAGATGATATAAATACTAAATTATCGTTTGTAATTTAAAATAGAATTTAATTAAAGAAATGGGTAAGCATATAGTTGTTGACTGAACGGGTAAAAGAAATGAGACAAATGCTTGGTGGGAGCTGTATAAAGTGTAAACTATAATTTTAAAATAAATACCCTATTAACCCAATTAATGATTTTAACAATTACTTGTATTCATTCCATATGTTCCGTCATTTCTCTCAATACGTACGATACAGCATTTGCAAATGCCTATTTTTTTTCTCACTCTAACTATATGCATAGACGTCAAGCGCCCCCAAACCTCCCCGTACATATTTCGATGTGAAAATTGTAAAATATGTATAGCATTCCAGATAAATAAGATATTTCGCTATATTATTTTTTCTCCAAAGTAAACCAATGCGCTAAATATTCCCCTTAGGGACTGAATAGACTTCTGACATAAACGTTCGTTTACTCATTGAGCAAAGCCCCGGTACGCTTATATCTGAAAATTTTCTTAAAGAATATCCCAGTAATACGGTGCAAACTTCTTTGTTGCAAAGGCGTGCGATTGATGGTTGAAGCCTATACTCAACATGAGTTATTAAATAAGGAAAAAATTAAATATTTTCAAGGAACATATACGGATATGTTTCAATCGACGAAATGTTTACTTCCCTTCATTATACAATGCTATGAGGCATTTTTGTATAAAAGAAAATCTATCGGCTATATTCAATACTTAACACGTTTTCTTTAGTAAAATTTATAGGACTATCTTGAACATAAATCACAGTTGAATGAATGTGTACCTTAAAGCATTTATTTAAAAAATCCAATTCGTAAACACAATAAATTGGTCAGTATATTGCACGAGGGTACTCCTGACTCGCAACCAGGTTGCACTCTGAAATTAAACGTAAACTTTTAAGCTTAAACGAGGCTAGTATAAAAACACGCTTTTAAGCCAATGCGTAACATCCCTATAAATCGCCAATTTATTTTCTTACCTACCGTTGTTATGGTTGGGTGTATTTTTTCTATATGTAATAGGTCAGCCACAAAAGCTTAAGCTTCATTGCTTTTAAAAGATAAACTCAAATTTGACGTACTACACACAAATTAGGATTTTGGTATAATTACTAGATTTTTGTTTTGGACCAAATTTCACAGGATAGGGCTACTTGAAACAGCTAAGTAGTACCAATTTGGATAGTTTATAGAACGTTTGTTGTACCACAAATAAAGAACTTAATCAATGTACGTTTTTAGCACAGCTGTCTCTGTCCCGAAGCTATAATAGCGAATTGCCTTATATGAAGGACAACGCATTCAGTTCAAGGCTATATGGGCCGCTGTATTTTGGGTATATAGAAAAAGGAAATGCCGTCAACTACTACGTTTATAAGAAAATTGAGGAACGTAAATTGGATCAAAGTACGATTCGGCCTTAAGTTAATGTATATACATATGTGTATAGATGTAAAGACTGACATGCATGAAATAGATGAGACATGGGAATGAACTAACTATAGGTAATTTTTAGCAACAAAGCCATGTTTCGGCGTGGTCAAGCTGCCTTCAAGGAACGGTACTTGTTAAACTTTTGCAATTTTTAGGTTTTAGCCCGTTCTAGACCCTTCAATTTTATGGACTTTAGATTTGTTTGCAGTGTGAAACGTGAGTATGTTAGATTTTATCGTACGTAGCGTACAACGAGAATAGTTGTATTCAGTGTTATTATTAAAATGTTTTCCGTTAGAAAATAATTTTTGAGGATAACTGGTGACCGATTCAAGGCTGCTGTTGAAACCGGGATTAAGAAGAACAGTAGTGATACGAATAATAGTAAATAAAGATGCCCGTCAGATATATCTGTGTCGGAACATGAACAACATTTTATCCAAATACCTATTTTTATTTAAACAAACAACTCCTTTCTTATCCCAACTGATCCCGAACATCGCGCACGCCTCAAGATGAATGGGCATCTAGCGGATGCAATTCGACCCTAAGTGTTTTCCTTCAATGTGATCTGCGCAGCCGCCCACTTGAGCTATGGCCATTTAATCTCCGTTTGCGTATTCGCGTGTGGTAAGAAGGGAAAACGTAACACAGCCCACAATCGACAATGTCTATCCTAAACTGAGAGAGGAAAAAAGCTGGAGTCAACAAAAGATGTGCTCCGCAATGGTGATATCTTGTTCGTCTTTGTTGAATGATCGACCGGTCGATAATAATAAAGACAATAAACGCTTGTAAGTGTTAATAAAGACGTCAATGAACCCATCAAGGGAGTCATCGACTAACAACGCTGTTCCGATACTGCCCCTTCCAGTCATAGGATAACACATGCCTTCACTTATCTAACAGCAAACCATAAATATACTAGTCGCGTTGCTAGCTGAGCTCTTTAGGTATATATAATATTTTCTAAAATATGTTAGACAGTAAACTTATCAATTTTACCAGTGTTGATATATAACCATTAGCTGTGGTGGTTTGGGTGAAAGGACGATTTGTTTGGTTTGTCACCGCTCAGATTTACCCGTCCAGTTAAATTCAATAATTAGCAGTTTAAAAAAATGAATTTATTAACTTACTGAAGGAAGGCTATTTTGCACCTTCTCAAGCACAATTGTCGTTTTTGCGATTATTGTATGTATTCTAGGCAGAACAGGTGTTTCTTCGTTCCTGGAAAGTTTTCAGATACAGCATGTTTCGGGTGGCGTTCGTACTCAGCGTCAACTGTGGCTGGTTCTGTGCACTGTATTGTACAGCAGGGTCAATGCGGTGGTCGAAAACCAATAAAAATTAAATTGTGATCCCTCTTAATCCTATATGAAAAACAGCGCGGTATACTTACGATTAAACTTATTTTTAGAATAGAATGCTTTGTGTCAACTAATCTAAAAGTCTTCGAGCCATTACAATTGTTTATCGAGTATACGACATCGGTGCGTATCTACTCCATAAAATAATATGTGCCAATACCATCTTCTCTGATATATAGCCATCACAATCTATTGGAGAAGCTAACATCTTTCCAGCAGTTGTCTCGAATTTTTAAGTACGCGAGTGTACGCTATCCAACAAGCTTCTACAGTGGCTGGTGTTTGAATTAATTTTAATTTTTAATTAAATTAAAATAAATTAAAATCAATCATCTTAACATTTCATTGCTTTTGAGATTGACCTACCTTCGTCATTGTTTTGCCAAATACGCTATGAGAACAATTTATTTGTTTGATATATGAGGAAACACTATTAGCCATAACGACCCTTAAAGATCGACAAAATTAATCATTTATTGAGTTAATTATTAGGAATGAATTAATGAACGTATCTTACCTGCATGCAGAAGTTTCTTCTTTTCATTTGTTCTCTATTTTTCTTTGAAAATACACGCGGAAAAGCTGATCGAATGGCGTACGCAGTTTGGACAAATGTTTTGAGAGGATAAGCCAAACATCTGGGTTTAATCCAGAGGGTGCTGGTAAAAAAATATCCATAATTTTGACGATCGAATAGCAAGCTCATCAGGCTGTCTAACAACATGCGGCAAATAGCATACCGGTGTATATGTATTTCTTTAGATAAAATAACTATACATTGGGGGCAATACTATCGATATTAAAAGCAATAACTTAGGCGTTGTTTTCATTCGTGGTGTCAATCTGTCTACATGCTGAATTCGTGGCCAACAAGATGATGGAGGAAAGCTACATTAAATTGTCATTATACCTTGGCTCACTTCATTGAACTCGAATCGACGCGAGTGCTTACTTTCTCTGTGTCAGAACTTTACTCCTGTATGCACATTCGTAATTTTGCTTACAATAATTCTCGCCTACAATATAATAGATGATATTCCATTGTTGCTAACAACATTACGAAGCCCCATTTTCCCATACGAACCGGCCCGTATCGCTGCTATTTAGCAACTTCAATATTTCATAATACAACTCGTAGTTCTAAACGTTACCTATATCAAGCTTCGTGTTGATGCGACAAGATGGCACTGCTAAATGCAAAGCAATACTTACTTTTTTTTAGCAGATGGTACCCATTATCCGGCGAAGCGTGAAAGGTGTCTGTTTTTTGATCTAGAGAACGGCGCAGACTAGACAAGCTCTAGATGTTTATCCGCTACTGAAGAGCCTCGCAGTGAATAACATCCCGAGGACAGCCTTGCAAATCAAAGCTTCGACATTAACAAATCCCGATAGGCTGTGTCTGTATCATTGCTCGTGCAGAATTTGATATTCGTCAATAGTCATTCGTTACACCCTATCCACTGAAGTGTCACAACGCTTAGACTTCACTGAGTTGATCATGTACTTTTGTGGCTATCTCTCAAAGGCATGTTCCTTGCGATCATGCGTTTTTCGCAACATACCTTTTTTGGCCAATTCAGAACGCAATTAAAATGAGAAGCACAGATACGGGGAGTAATTAAGATTAATATTTAGGAAAGTGCTTAATGTCTCTGTTGTGAAGGTAGGTGTCGCCCATGCTCAAGGTCAAGCTTGACATTGGCGAAATGTCCAGTGTTGGATGGCTTTACTTGGCTTTCAACCTTTTGGCAAACGTGTGAAGGGTTTACCTCGGTTTCTCTTTGAACGCGATTTGATTGCAGCTACAAGCGACGATGAGTTCCTCGAAAGTTAAAAAAAAATCGTTAAGCTTCGAAGGGCATCAGACAAGCATGGAATTGACTTTGCCAGGGGTTGCCCGATGGATGCTAATAGTGTGAGCCGTTTGTATGCGTATATAAAGTAAATCGCTATGCAATATATAAAATGGATTTTCCAGTTCTATATACCAATAGCCAATAGTTTCAAGCTAAAATCATCGAAAAGGATTAGGTGTTAACTTCGTCAAAACCCGAGATTTGTTCTTCGAAGCGCTTGCCTACACACAGGAGCAATTATGGCTTTAGAGTCCTAGGGGCTACTCCTTTCCTTTTAGAAATGACAACTGATACATTGTTTGTGGCAGTAAACGATTAAAAACTAAGTGACAATAATCAGTAGAAGTGTTCGGAAACCAAAGAACGTCCACAACTGTTACGGACGCAGGTATATTTTTCCTTTGAACAATACATGTATATGTAAGGTTACGCCGTAGTGTACGCTTTAGGTCGGACCAATCAGTGGCTCGGGAGCTAAGTGGCCTGGCTAACACAGGAATTCTCAAATACTTTTTTTTGACTGTAGACTGAGCTCTCTATATGGAAACAATTTGCGCCATTTAACTATATCATCACCAATAACTCAAACATAGGCGTTCGCTATATACCAAACATAGGTAGTCAGGTTGTTCCTAGCGGGGCACGAAACGACCACAAGCGCTCTTGGCTACCTTCTGTATATTCTAGCTATACATCTTGATGTAGAGATTGGGTTAGAAAGATAGGTCGAAGGCAGGTGACAGTGATGATATTTACACTGATGTTATATACTACAAACTGTTAGCTCAGGTCGTTTGTGTCGTACATATTCAAAGTTGGAAACATCTACAATTTCGCGTCCTGTTAGGCTAAACTACAGAGCATTAACGGTATAAATCACACGTATCGAAATGGTTCAAAAACAAAAACATATGTTTTATTCTTTGCAGGTTATTCCATTATCAGGTAGAACCTCAGCCATTTTAGTGAAACTGAATGCTTCCTTATTTTTGTTTACCAATTATGTGACTAGGTGGCTACTTGTCTGTTCTCCAATTGCATCACGACCCCCCCCCCCCCCACGGAATATAGGTAGACCCTCTAGATTTTCCGCCAAAAAGATTCTAAGAACGAAGCTTCCATGCGATCACATACCAGGTAGGCTGTAGAAAATTATGGGGGTAGGGAATCCATTTGAACGTTTGTGACTTATTTCCTTTGCCATTATTTGGCTAATTGGTCGAGTTGACACTGCTTATATTCAAGCAATTTAACAGCATTAATTAGATTTCCTTACAGTTCTCAACATGGCCAGTAGAAGCAAGTGACTTTCAATAAAATAAGCTTGTATTTATATACGATAATCGGCTTTTCTATATGTCTCTGCTGGGTATTTGATAATGATCCTCGTAGCCATGTTGGAATGCACTTTGCTGACTATTCAACTTCTTGTCTGCGATCTGCTGAGTTTGTATAAGCCACTAACCATCGGCTGCGTATTGCGGAATATACGCAGCCAATGGTTAGCCAATTTGAGAACATATCGTCTGGCAGCCTGAGAAGGTTGTGTTAAAGAACGGAAAAATTATAATTTAAAATTCCGACCTTTAAATGCGAAAGCCGACAGTCATCGAAAGCTCTTGCTAACAACACAATAAGTCTTAATTATAGCTATAATAAAATTACAGCAGTAAATACAAAAAATGTTTTTTTCTCTTTTTTCCACTAGAAGAAGTATCTTACGATAAACGTTTCAGCGATGGCAAACATTTTATCGGCAGACGTATATGATGAGGGTGATAGCAACCTGAGACCTGAGAGCAGACGTATAGAAGACACTGGTGCATTGTTTACGGGTTCCCAAACGGCAACTTCTTACTGTGAAGCTTCCTCTACTCGTCGAGCGAGTATTTTAGAACGAATACGCTTTATGTACTTGGTGGCCATTCTACATCATCTGTATCGTTATGCCGAAGACAAATATGGTAGTCAGACGATTTGCTTTATTATGGAGAAAATGAGCTCTAAATGAACTTTTGTCGGTTCTGCATCCCAAGCACGTTAGAAATATCGTGGCAGTATCTATGAATCCAAAGCACTGATGTGAACTGGCTTATCTGATGCTCAGTGATACTATAGCGTGGGCGTATGAGCCTCGACATGTAAAACAGGGTCTTCATGCATGTCGCCATGGCGAACAGGAAGCGTGTGGGCTGCTTTGGTGGAATGAGGAACGATGCATTATTACTATGTGCACTTCGCAGGATAGGCAAAAACCGAGCAACTGCAATGATATATGGAAGCGAAGCATAATTCAAAATGAATATATACCTGAACGAGAGGTAATAGTTATAATAGCAGGGCAGAATCACGAGAAAGGTTGAGAAAAACCTACAACTGGTCGAAAATTTTGGGTCGACTGAATTAAATGAAAGCTGACTAAAAATAAAAAGACCTACACACAGCCTTTATCACAGACTTTTCTCTTTATTGAATAATCTTTGAAATGTTGTGCTTGTGCATAATGGAATGACACGGAGTAAATTTGCTTTGTCTCAAAGAGTACTGGCTTAACACGTTGTTTTTGTTCGCATCGATTTAGAAATCCAGGTAGAATATTGTGAAGTGTTATAATTTCAAGTTCAAGGAATTTCTCTATTTTATACCTGCTAATAGGGTTTTTAACAAGTTGTCCTGACACAAATTTACGGAGGCATACAAATGTATGCTGGACGGAAGCCTAACAAGGAGGCCATTTAATCTCCCGGGAACTTATAATGTGGAGGTCCTACTCAATACAGTTAACCCGAGGTAAAGCGACTTGAAAGCTGCTAAGTTATTCTCCACTCACGATTCTTCTGCAATCTAGTATAGCCATTCTAATATAGTTATTTTCAATAAGGATTACATGAGGACGAAAAACATTGCTGCCTAACCACATAAACTTTAGACCGGGTGGAAAAATCCTACGCGAAAATATATTATATCCTTGCTTTCCAAGACTGGAAGCGATCCTAAAACAACGGTATTCAAAAAGATCTTCACAGCCAATACTTTCGGTTTCGAAACGTGTGCCACTCTATTATAGAGAAGACGCCTTTAAAAGTGAACCCTATAACATAATTCTATCGCTTCCTATCAACACTAACATGTTTTCTATAAGCCGTCCATAAAATGATGGTTCGAGTTTTGCGTCAGGTACGGCTGCAAGGCATTTTTTCTTTGGACGGTTCGTTTTCGGCGTTAAACAAAATGTGTCTACACTTAGATTCGAGCCATGACCATTGTTTATTTCTCGGTTTATATGTACAAACATGTTAGCAGTACGCTATGGCAGATACCTTGTGTTTCACGGCCGTCTGTTTCATTACAGGACATTTATATCTATGTTCAAATTTGGCAGAAATGTCAACGCTGACTGGTAAAACCATGCGGACGCTACAAGCAGCGTACTGTGATAGGGTTTTCCGATAAAAACGGTACGACTCTTATTCGCAACCGGATCATTTATCAGATCATTTGACCATGAGATAACGATATAAAGTAGTAGGAGATCGATATCATGACAATAAAGGAACAGAGTAGATTACGGAAGTTGAATCGATTAGCACAGTGACAGATCGGCTTTATTACTCGTACTCGGCTATCTAAAGAAGATTTTGCACGATTTTCCTAATCGTTACTGAGCTAAGATTACTCAAAATACTCTCTATGATGGTATTAATGCAATAGACGTATCCGTACAACAGAAGCAATATTTTCTTTAAAAACAGCTATTAGAATATCTGAGAAAAAAGCGAAATTTGTAAAATTGATAAAAAAAAATGATAAGCTCGAAGAATAACTACTGCGCCTAATTAACCAGCTGAACCAACAAACATAGAATTCTGTTTTCGTGATTACAGCTCCGATAACTTCTGGTAAAGTCTGTCCTTTATTTAAAGAAAAAGCAGTGCAACTACTTGTGGTTGACGTACACAGCGGCGACAGCAACAGTACCGTACGGCCAGTGGTGGGAAGCAGGATCTGTATCAGCCGGAGAGTGGAAGAGGTCTCTGGAGAAGTATAAAGGAACAGGATACTTAGTTGGTGACAATATCGGATAACAGTCAGAGGTAAAGTTACTGGGCACAGCTTGTTCAGCCAGCTGAAGTGTCCAGGGCAGTTGTAGAATGTGTAGGCCCTTGACCCAATATTGCCACCTTATTGGCCCTCGAAGCGAGTGAGCACCGGCTGTCTGCCTAAAGCAGTCTGCCGAATATGCTATAAGTCAATACCCCTGTCGTTCCTTGGAGATAGTGCCGTCGACAAGTGAGTAGGATCATCTTGAAGAAATCAAGATTTGCTGAAGAAAACCACGTTACTGATGTAATGAAGGAGGTCTTTCTAGCTGGTTATTTTCAATACGAATCGAGCGTTTCCAACTGCTATAGCCGATCGTGTATAACGCGTAGAAAATATAATAGGATACCTTGAATGTTCGAAAATTCAACAGATCTCATGCAAAGCACCTATTTAGTAGTGCCACGGTATTAGTTTGATCGTAAATATGTTCTGCAGGTTGTCATATATCAGCTTGTAATGTATATTAATAAGATTCCTCCGTGGACAATTCCGTTTAATTAACTCAAAATATATTATACGTTGAGTTCATGTCGGGTCCTACACTCTGTAAATACTTTGCATTTACTCTGTGCGTCTGAGCCTTAGTTGAAACATTAAAATCCCGTGCCTTGACGCGCTCACATACGCTTTACGTTTGAAAACAACTTCATGGGACCTAGGAAGACCCGTAAGTTGACACAACTTCGCCTAAATGCGCATATATTTACCCACATCTGTTTACTGACATCCCTATAAATGCGTTAATTTGTTCCTTATTTCAGGCTGTTCGACTCTTCGATTACGAAACTATTTAATTTAATCTCAAGTCAAAAGAATGAACTTTGCTTCCTAATATGGAGCCAACTACATCAACAGATAACGTCTACTTGTGGACTGCTTCTTTACTTTGCCCTTACCACTGTTGAAGGGCAAATCCCAAAATTATCAGGGTAGACTTCAACACGAACTCCGATTGTCTAGAACATTCACAATATGAACTACTATTTTCACTCTTTGTACTTGTTTACCAAGTGGACTCAAGGAATATGTGTACCTTTCTAAGCAAAGTAATGAACTTTTTTGCGTTGACTCGGACCGTTAGGCTAGCCGTCGAGCAAAATATTTTCAAATCGCACTTCAAAAACGCAAGCGCTGGTTAGCTTCCCATTTTTGCACAATGGATGCCGCGGAATTCGTCTCGAAACTGGTTTCCACCGAACCGCGTCCGTTCTATTCCTTGGGTAACTATTTCCTTCGTTCGGAATTAGCCCGACAGTTTAAATTTAGCCGCGGCTCTTGCGTTTTTAGCTGTCGTCGCTTCTAAAAACGTTTCAGGCATGCGTTCATTAGAAATAAAAATACCCCCTACCCCAAGGAACGTGAGGGCACACTAAAATGCCAGGCGGTAGCAGCGGTGGTAGTAGCGGCAGCGGCCGCCGAAGTATCAACGATAGCAACGACGCAGCAAACTTTTTATAATATAGAAAGTTGCCAGAATAATTGGCCAGAATAGGTTGCCAGAGGGCGCGCGCATATTTAATGATTATCCCAGTTGTATAGCATTTCCCAATAGCCAATTTAATTTATTGCGCTTTGATACAAAGGTGAAGGTCTGTAACTAAGTCAGACACAATCGCTAGCCGGTTGGACTTGCATACCTGTACCAACCGTCTTGCGGTTCCTTTTTCGCAGGCGAATCAGCAAATAGTATATGAGCAAACAGTGCAAAATTTTTTGGTAGACAAAAGTCTGCCTACGAAGTTCTTGTAGAACAGAAAAATATCTACTCTTCACTATGGACACACCTTCAGAAGCGTATCGACCTTGTCACCATATTCAGTGCGGTATTTGATCACATAAAGTCTAATTAATGTTCGTAATAGGTTGCGTCTAATATCCTAGAGCAAGCTACAGTTCTACAAAAGAGCGTCGGCATGTTTCGATGGCATTATTGTATTGGGTTAACATCAATATGGCGACGTCAGCGGCAAACAGATTTTTTATTCACTCACCTAAATCTGGTTTCTTATTGCGACCGTGCCTGCTATATTCACACATATGCAGATCAGCGTACACGTTAAGTGGCTCTCAAAACCTCACGATATTTCTTCCGTTTCTATGCCTTGATTTCGTTTGGAAAATGGAGAATTGCTCGACTGTGGACAACCATTAGGACACGAGCCGCACGAGCAAGACCGCATTGACCTAGCGAATCACAAAGAGGAGGTTTTTGCCCTCCTTTCTAGAACCAGCTCTTTCCCAACGTCTCTATTCCCACCTATTTTGCTTTCGGTCTTTTCCTCAACTTTAGATGATATTTAAATATTTTTTTTCAACGTCACTGATCGAAGCAAGAGGCCAGTTGGCCTGCCAGGGGTTGAGTAAAAATTCTATTGCTTGAACAGTTAAAGAGAGCGAACGACACTTGCTTTGGCGAGGGAGTACCTTCGAAGCGTCTATCCAGATTTCTGCGATTACTGGGCGACGCCAAATGAAATTCCATCACTCGTGATACCTCACTTTTCAGCGTAGTTCCACCAATAGGCATATACTTATCCGTATGCAGTTGCTATTGACGTGCCGGGGGGAGAAAACGTACCACAATGATATTTCCGTTCATAAATCATGCGCGTTAAATGTAAATCAAGCGGCAACATTAGATATTGCTGTAGCCACGTGCAAAATAATAGGGGCTGAAATATGGTGGTTTCTCAATGGTAACCTCAGTGTACTTAAAATATGTAAACATATAACAACTCGATGTGCATATGTTTTTTAAAGTTTATTTACTCGAACTGCGTTGACAATAAGAAGGCCTTTGTCCATCGAGGGGAAAAGAATCACCCAAATAAGATCAGCAGCTAGTTTACAAGTATACGTTAATATGAGTTTTGTAATTACTTGATTGCCGTTAGCCGTTCTTTCTTAGCCGTTTACTCGATGAGAAATATTAGATAGAATGGCCTCGGCCCGTAGATGTGTGCCTCTACATCGTTTCAAACTTAAGAAAGGGGCTGAAACAATGATGCTCTATGCGAAGCATAAAAGCACGAATTTTGCAGTCGCTCAATAACGAACAGAATAACGTGAACGCGCTATTTTCTATATATGCGCAATGAATGTTGGCGTATCTTGAGGAATCATTCGAAAACTTAGATTAGCTTAACGACGTCAACGATAATGATGATAAGTGACTTTCTGATTAGACCATATATTTCGTTCATGAATATCCATTAATTGAAGTACTTCCTCCAGTAAAAGCGACAGAAACGTGGTGAGTAGATGTTCTCGCTGGCCTAATTTCAGTTCATGCGTCAGTCACCATCTCCAACTTCCGTAAACAAAACATTTTCGGCATAAACCTCCAACGGTGCCACACCACAGCAATCAAGGAAGACAGTAGAATGGCAATGCGAACAATCTCATTGTATCCGCACACTCATTCTACCGGTACTGCAGCAGCAGTAATATCAACAACAACGATTGCTACAATTACCACAAAAGCCTACTATATAGCGACAACGCCCGCCATATATAATCTTGCCCAGCGACAACAGCAGCAGCGGTAGAAGTTCGGCGGTAGCTGAGCAAGTTCTAAGTTGTGTGACAACAATCAACCGAACAACGAAACATTCCTGAAAGTTTTCTTAGTTGTTCGCCTCCTATCCGCTTCTGCGACTACCGCTCTACCGCGAACCGCTGGCGCCGGTACCCCCGCACTCCCGTGCCGCCGCGATCCGTTCGTCCGAATAACGGTGAACCTTGTGTAGCACGTCCGGCTGCTAGGCCGCTTTGTTTTGCGAGCAGCCAGCCAACCCCCTGCTGCTTCGGCTACGGTCCGCGCAAGGTCTTCTGACGTCAGCTTTTCTGCTGCTGTTGTTGCTATGGCGGCCGCTGCCGCCTCCGTCTTGAATGCCATTCACGTGTACAATGTGTACGTGTGTGTACAATGTGGCATTAGGAAAGGATGACTGCGTTGAATTTTGCATTGCGCCGTGAATTCTTGCTGATGTGGCTGAGTGGGTGTTGTTGTGATGGCAAGTGACTGTTTCAGATCTTGGGGCGGCTTCGTATGAAGGTACAGTTCGCATGCTGTGTGATGGCTCGAGCAGTTGGGTTTGGTTGGACGTCCAGGTTAGTTCTGGGGAACAGTCAAGGCCCGCCCGCTTGCCTCCCGTCTGCTGAAACTCTTTCCGTGTCCGCGCTGATTTACGCTGCCGTTGTAATAAGCAACACTTGTGCAGAAACTCTTATGCAGGGACATGCAGCAGAGGTCCATGTCTTATCGTAGTATCTATGCAGACAGGGTGCAAACTAAATGCATATTGTGGAAGGCTTTAATTTGTACCTCCAACCAAAGCTAGCAGAACAGAGAAGAAGAGGAAGAGAGACAATAAACGAATTAGGACAGAGAATTACATTTAAGCTAACACACACACACACACACACACACGTAGTCCATACATTTTACCCGTAATTTTCGCCTTCTTTTTCGTCCTGTTGATGACAGTAAAGCAAATAGGGCAATGAGTATCATTGATCGAATATGGTGCATTTTGTCAACATCTGCATCGTTTTATACTGAAGTGTACGTGCGACCTGTGCTTTCTGCAGCATCTCAAAAGCGAACCCATTGCCAACTGAAAGATGTTTGAACAATAGCTTTTCGAGTCGCATAGGCCCTTCTAGGCAAAAAACCTTGCCTGAGTCATGGTCAGCGCCTTTCGGATACACATTATGTCAATGATGAGGGCTTTATTTGAATGATGTTCGTGTTGCTGGAGCACAAAGTCCTGCGTCACAAAGTTAGGACTACGGAAAAACGTTGGCGCTACCCATGCTATGCATAAGAATAGGTCTTTTAGTATGTTTCCGATAAATTTGCTCCAGGCTGTCATGTGGCCTGTCCGCTGTTCGACGATGAAATCAACGTCCTGGACTAGCTTTCGAAATCGTAGGTAGAATGTACAACGCGTCGTTTGAGAGAGCTCTCTTGACACCGCCCATGTCATCGGGAAGCCTTTGACTGGTCTTCCTGGGCAGACTCACTGTCTGTTACCGTGCTATGCTATATATGGCTCACTTCTTGACAGGGAAACAGCGTCATACTAGCATAGTTTCATGGAACCGTTTATTTGCGCTAAAACAATTTATTTAACGAAACTATAAGAAAAAGAGACATTTCACGAGATACACCATTGGCCAGATAAACATAGTATCATGATATTACATCTGGAGCGATTTCCAGGCCTATACTATTTTAATTTGAGGGTTTTGATAGAAAATAGGCCCTCCATGGCGATGAGCACTAACATAGGTAGGAGAGCACTAGCCAGGATGAATGGCACGATCTTGCCCAGGCGGTAGCCTTCGCCCGGCTCCCTTAGTTCATTCAAGATGGCAGAACCTCAACTGGCTAAAGGTTGTGTAATGGTTGTGCAGATTTGAGCTTGACCTGGTCCTTACGAGCGAAGTTAAGCAATTTGTCATCACTATGAGGTTGAATTCAATAATTCTCTTGACTATTGTTCGTATGTACAGTACGTCCTGTTACACAACGTACATTTTAGTATGTATCCTTACAAAATGGCATGAAGATCGTAGCACACATACGATTAGCTGGCACAGGCGATGGAACACGGCAGTCTACTTGGCGATAATTTTCGCCCACTGGCACACAAATAAGTTGTGCTTGAACGGCGATTACGTATAATATGTTTTACTTTAGTTATAATAAAATAAAACACATAAGTACCGTGCAGAACATATTGATTGCTCTAGAAGATATAGACTAGCATATTTATATGGTTTGTTATTCTATGTGGACTCCACACATTGAAAAGCTAATCTGGACTTAATCGAGGGAAAGAATACTTTTCATTTATAAATTGTACAAGTCCTTAGAACGTGTTTACGCAATTTGTCTCACAATTTGTTTCCGAGAACGCTCTTTTGTCAATCAACTAGTAATCGATAGCTGAGTAGAGAACTAATTTTATCCGATATGCGTAAGTATGCCATGTAAACACCCGCACCCCAATTCCCCATCAGAGCAGACTATCGTCTAACCGATTAAATGCTTACCCTACTGCATTGAAGGGTTTTATCTTTGATTGTCTAACCTCAATTGCTGTGGATCTAATGAGTGAGCTAAAGGTTATAGGAAACAATAAAAGTGACACACAGCATTGGGTACCCGAAATCAGCGATAGCTAAATCGTCCTTTACTGCGGGTGAGTGTAGAGGGCGCCCTTATTGTTAACTGAGATATATCGGCTTTTATAGTACAATGATAATGAGACTTTTTTTTATAGAGTTCAGTTTATATTTAGCGATGACTGTAATTTTTCCGTTATGAGAATTAAAACTGTGTTCATCATGTTATCGCTCCCAGTTAGAAATTCGAATTTTTTATGCCTCTAATGAACCACTTATTCTAATTAAGTACCATTTATTTAGAATGGATCAAAAGTCAGTTTTCTAGTGTTCGCTCGTGTTCCCTCGACCGACGATTTATTTAAATTAAGCACAACATATCGCTTCTTATATAATTTCTTTGTCTAAAGTGACCCTTGAACTTTTAGAATTTTACCCTTAATTAAGGATAAGTATAAAATTGCACCATTATTCCGTACATATTTTACACAAACATATATGAGCCGCACAACTCGCATGATATAAATCATTATTATTCTTCTTATTGTAAAAAAAGGAAACGTTATAGAACAGATTAAGTGAGTCGACCGACCTGAGGCTAACGTTCTGGCTTTGAACGTGATCTGGAAAACTTCAGCATTAGACAATCATTGCTGGCTTACGTGTACCACAGCAAGATAACTTTTGTATCGTCAACTAGTAAAATATCTTTTTATATATTATATTCATCTTCACTTGTTATCCATTAAGGTTCGCCTGTATGACATATTTCTATATCAATTGAAGCAGAGGATCTATACGTTTTTCTCGCATCGTTCAGCTCGACGCGGCCTAATCTATTCTAGTCAGTGTCTTCGATAGAGCAGCGATCGTGGTTAATGCAACATTAAGCAGATCACCCCCCTCAGGAAATAATCAATTTCAACTATTTTACAGCCAATGGTTGTCGGTCATTCCACCGCCGTCAATATTTACCGACGCCTTCGATTTCAACTTCGCTACGGTGCTGCCACCTTAGACAGATAGCACTTTCCAGGACAGGTTGAGAAAGAGGAAGCCTCGTAGCTCGGGGGAGAAGGGAAATTGGTGGAGAAAGAATATAACGAATTGAACGGATCATCATTTTCCGTTCATTACATAAAGCTACCTTACGCTAACTTTAACCAAACTTGCCGGCCACCTGTACCGATCGGCACGGATATCCTGTCCTTCTAAGCTAGTAACCCCCAACCTCGGATATTACACTCTACCTTATCGGAGGTTAGTGACTTTAGTGTTGCGATGACTAAAAGTTGCTACTGCTGGATCTCAAGGGGAGAGTGTAAAAAACTGACTTACTCAGGCGACCGGCGGGAGTAACCGTTGGCTCCCCTACAGCCCACTAGTACTAGCAGCACTGCTGCTATAAGTGCTTCTGCTGTAACTACTGCCACAGCTGCATCCGACACCGTCATTTTCATATCGCTTGCTCGTACTCGACTCTCGTACGAAGGCTAATGAAATCATCTGTGTCTCTAGTCACTTGTCCTGCACGGGCCTATCGTAAGGCTAGCGAATTTCCTGGCTGGTTGTTCTGCTAATGGCTGGCAGCGAAAAACGGATGATCGGGGGCGTTAAAATATCTCCAATATGAGCGCTTCTTCTTCCGAACAAAGTGCCTTTAGTCTATCCCTTCCTGTCACCAGTTGTTAGCTGAAACTAACTTAGATTGGCATGTTTTAATCTGACACGCTACGAATCTTTTCCGTGTTTTCCATATTCTCATTTTCTGCCGTGCTGGCCGTAGCTATCCCTAGAAATCTCTCTTGGGATAGAAACGACGACAAAGGTAAACAGAGCATTCACGTATGGTAAGGCTTGGGTTGGGCATGGCATTATAAATTGATGCAAAGACTATCCGTATTTAAAATATACAATACGCTTCTCTCACGGTCATTCCTGTTGTTGGCACACATTCTAAGGGGGGCTAGTGTTCTAAGTTTTCAATTTAAGCAGAAACGGTTGCGGTTAGTTTTTGTGGGAAAGTTCAGAGTTAAGCAAGCTTTAGATTATGGTATCATTTGATTAATGGCGAGGGAGTAGTAAACGTTGTCGTACGGCACCGCTGGGAGCTAGCCATGGATGTATAACATGGCTGTTTGTGTACATGTGTGTGCATGCGTGTTAATATCGCTCTTTTGAGACGGGGCCAATTCAGTGGACGCTATGTCTACCTCAAGTAGGCTCGTTCAAATCATTTTTCATGTCGCCCTCGACATACACACACGTACATATACATATGTCTATGTATATATACATATATATCTGTATATATACACATATCTATATATGTATATATATACATATATGTATGTATTTACGTACTCTGGGCCATATGTATATCACGCGCGAAGTGGTTAATTTCCCTGATGGAAATCGAGAAACTTCACCAAATGATGATCCTGTTCTTTCATACTAACATGGCTATTAACTCAGCTATTAATTATAGGTTTGCAAGGACTGATTGCGGTTTGCTGTTTCTAGCCGGTGATGAAGTCCGTGAGTAGTACGCCCTCTATACGGAAAGGCATTTAGCTTCATATCTAGTCCAAAGGATATTATCATTAGTATGAATCTGACTAGAGTAAGAATTAAATCAGATACACTTTACTCTGCATCAAATTGTGGAAAAAAATACGATGGTAGCGATTTGTAGATGCTCCGCATGGCGACAAGAATCGAGTTATGTTACAAGAAGCTAACCTTCTCTCTCGTACGAATTGTGCGTGATCCTCTACACGGTACTTACGACAGGCGCCTGTTCTATTTCAACTGCAGGCTTCGCTATCCAGGCCATTGCTGCACGGACACAGTAGGCCGAATTATAGCGAAAAACGAACAAGACCTTTCAAGCCCAACAAGTATGTTATATTTTCTTTTGTTTAGTAATCGTAATAGTGGCCAGTCTACAACAATCGCTTGAAGTGTCAGAAGGTTGGATAACGCATTCCTACGTATCGCGATCGAATTTGCTGAGATTGAAGTATAATACGTACTTCACACACCTCGTAGTCAGTAAGCAAAGTACAACATAATTGCACGTTTGCTTTTTTCTAAATCGTTGATCCTTATCACTTTTGATTTTTGCGTTGTGGCATTTCTATATCAAGTTAAGCTGATCTTTTCAGGTCGTTTTAATTGGCCTTTCAGTAATCCAATCACCCGCAATGGCAGTAACCTTCTCAGAAGAGTGGTCTTGAAGCCAATCCTGTTGGCACTAATGTTACAATGGCGCCATCTCCCCAGCTGGGAGAGTTGAGCCGCAACACCATTTGGCTATCATAAAGCTAACCATTTACGGCAGAGAGAACCAGCATGCTATCTTACCGACATACCATTCCCACGCAAACAAACCCATATCGCTATTACATACCTAATTATCCACCACGAGCAACTTTAAAAGGTCTGCTCGTCAACATGCAATAAGTAGCATAGCGCGCACGTATCGTATGGAAACAATATCGTGTTGACCCGTTTCAATGAAATAGACAGCCATGTCGGCCTTGGGCACACGGCCGGTAGGCCTGAATGACGCTACAGTCGATATCAGAATTCATGGAGCAGTTGCTGGTAATTCTTCCTCCCTTCGTTACGATGTCACTATATATGTTTCAACTAAAACAAAACTCAATGTTAGCCATTTAATCTTGCCGATCTCGATCTGTATTGCTAGACCCTCTTGTCCGTACCTTGCTAAACAGACTATAGCCAGCATCTGCACGCGTCTACGATAATACAAATAGTCGCCTCTATAAACTGGCACACGTCGTGGAACACTAAGCCAAAGACAACAAGGTCTACGGTCTATTCCACTAGTACCGGTGCATAATCGAATGGGCAAGTGCCGAAGTTCGCCGTCGGGTGTCCCGTGATGTCGATTTATCCCCTGCCCATCCTCGCTGTTTTCCCGTCTCACCCTCGTTTCGTTGTGGATGCTTCGATAGGGCAGCTCCAGTAGTGACGGGGGGTCGTGCCAGTTGCAGCATATTATTGGAGTCATCGCTCGAGTAAACAGAGTACAAACAATCGACGTCAACTGCCTCAGCTTTAGGCTGTTCGTTGGAGTCTTTGCTGCTCGACTCGTCGAGATGCGTCGGAAAGCCGTACGAAAAAGGAAACATGGGCATGCTGTTGCAAGTCGAACCACTATGGATCAAGTGGAGAAGCATCTGTTGGTTGCTAGTTTTGTTTTACCAATGGGGTTCAGGACTGGCAATCTGCAATGCCTGACATAGGGTCCAAGCCAGTAATGCACGCTGCCTCTCCCGCACAACAAGTATACAAGCTCGACTCTACAAGGCCAGCTGTAACATCAATAGCGGTAGATCAACAGGAGTGAAGGTGATCCTGGGACGTTCGTAGGGACAAGTTGCACTCGAGCGTAATATATTCCCTCTTCTTCAGCCTTTTCCGCTGACCCCCGTCCCATTTCATCCAACCCGTATGCTGCCCGTTCGTAGTTGCGACGCGACGCTACGTCACGCCGATTCCGGTAACAGGCGCCGAAGGGGGCGTGAACGGTAATAGCAACGTGAATCCGTAGCCTTTACTTGCTGTTTATCGATATCATCTGTCAACAAGAGCTAACACAATAAACAGGGAGAGGGCGGAAAGAGAGTTTGCGAGTTAGAACGGAATACCATGAGGATAGCACGGTGAATTCTATTAGATATATTGTAACCTATTGCAACTGTTTGAGTTTAAGCAAACACGTATACACACCTGTACGTGTGTGCGTTTCGCATTCGTATGTTAACTTGAATTGTGTATGTTAAAAACACAAAAAAAGCTTAAATTACTTCAGCCATGCACGCATATAGTGGCACAAGTAAAACAAGTTTAAATATCTAAGTTGTCATTGTCTATTTTACAACAGTAAACACTCAAGTTAGCTACATTTGTCGCAGCAGACAGACATGAAATATAAGCACAAGTTAAAAAAATGTTGTTGTATAAAACATACCGAAGTGTTTCAGCGGCGCTCAGCTCCAACAAGAACTGAAGTCTAAAACAGCGGGACATTACGCGTATCGCGGCATAAATGACAACCACCTGGTCGATAATAAAAAAAAAAAAAAGCAAATAGAACTGTTAATTCTCTAAGTAGTTCTTGGCAATGATAAAAGAAGCGTTTGTTATTTATGTTACATATTATATTACTTAGGTAATTGTCATCGCAAGGCTGTTTTAGTTCATTGTAGATTGCCTATTTCCAGGTAGCTATTTTTTACATAATTCTACTATAGGAACTGCATCGTCGTTTAAATCTGTAATTAATCCTAATATCCGCTTTCTTTTTTATGGGTTAAAGCAAAGAAACCATAATGAGACGCAAATTCGTTTTTGCACAGTACCGTTTCTTTTGTTTTTTTAGCTGACACATCAAAAATCTCAAGCCTGTCTAACATTAAATGTAAATACGTCCGGAATCGTTAAGCTACTTTGTACTAAGCGCTTCCCGTAAGCGCCGATCATCATAGCCAGACGTCGTATTTGCCAGTCCCTTAGCTTGTGATGATGCTAGGAATGTCATATATAACAGAACAAATAATTGGTGCTTCTGCGGCCATATAATCCGTTGCCACTTAGCTTGTCGTAATTGTCGCCACCTATTGGCTTGGCTGGTAGACAGAATGCCATTCACAAACGTTGCAGCGACGTCGTCCTGCCTCTAAGAGGGGCACATTCCCTGTCTGGACCCTTCTATCCTGCAAAGTGGCAAATGACAGTCCTGCTTATCTGGCTAGAGGCCGAAATAGCCTTCATGGAAATTTTCAAATAAAAATGA
The DNA here is from genome assembly GCF_002532875.2 of Varroa jacobsoni. Classification (NCBI taxonomy): domain Eukaryota; kingdom Metazoa; phylum Arthropoda; class Arachnida; order Mesostigmata; family Varroidae; genus Varroa; species Varroa jacobsoni. Next base: position 197,279 of record NW_019213086.1, on the reverse strand, counting down.
CAGGCACAATAGACTAATGCTGAATTGCACGTGTATTTTGAATATACCGTGCAACACACGTTCGTACATAGAGAGAATGGTCATGAAGCATGCATGAAGGACGTTCCTACAGAGCCGTCAAAACAGAGACTCGCAAGGTTTCTTCAGAATGGCCGTAGCAAACGCCGCCCATTTTGGCAGCAAGGTCTAGTTCAGCTGGGGCTTTAGACGCGCCCAAGCGAAGCTTTTAATGCATATTACCCTTTAAATCTAGTTATCCAATTACGCCTCAATCGTGCGCTGCACTTTAGGCGTATGATAATAGTATTAACAGTGCTCAGTGGACTTCAATAGTATTACAGGTAACGTATACTGCTAATATGAACTGTTAAAAATGCGGTTTTCCGATCCATCTTGCTTACGCATTACTTGAAATAATGAATGTGCACGGTAAACGTACTGCACCCGATGCTCTGAGTCACATTGAGATTGGCAACAATGCAGAAACAGAGCGTCAAGGGGGGGGGGAGGCTTAATGCGATGATGGAAAATAGAAATGACAACTATCAGACGCATCGGTCGCAGAAATCGTGCCAATCAAAAAAAAAAAAACGTTTGGTGCTCGTGGTGCAAGTTATCGATGACTGCTGAAAATACGTTACGCCATGCTAGCCCGATCACAAGCCGAAAATGGCGCTAAACTTTGAATTCTACCATTGGCTATAGATAGCAAACGTGGTCCTCATCGCGGATAGATTATAAAAAATATAGTAGTAATATGTTTAATACAATGATATGCTTTTTTTTTTTTCGCTTACAAAGGGGATGTTTGTAAAATTAGGAGAAATTAATTTCCTGTCTTAGACGAGGCAAGTAGGTATCTATTTGAATTAATTATCATGCACACATTTGAATACACAAATAATTTTCGGTGGACAATATTTTTAGTCTGTAAAACGTTATAACCGTTGGAGTATACTGCAAGGTGTCAACTTGTCGTACGCAGGACATTCTCAGCTAACTAAAGTTTCGAAGGCACGCTACGAACCGTGTACTGACTTGAACAAAAACACATTTCATGAATTCCGTAATGAAAAGTTTCGTTGACACCTATTAGCTATAGTAACTGACAGCTAACACGCGCGCTCTTCTATTCAGTTCGGAGTAACTGATAGGTGGTCGCATTTTAGCCATGTCGTCTCGAAAATTTCTCTTGCTTGTCTGGGAAAGAAACTATAGTACGTACGAACATCATGATGCTGGAACGCTTGACCAGTTATTTTGAAACAACTTACTGCTAGAGCATTAGCAGTCACCTCCACGGCAATTCGCTGTCCTGAATCAGGTTTAGTTTGTAACCTTTTCTCAGACTTTTGTCCTGTCCCTCTTTTGCGTTCACTCACACTCACTCCGACGGCGTTCCGCGATTGCTGCCGCTCCAGTAAACTCCCATGGGGGCAATTTAACCGGATTTAAAGATTACGCGATCCGCGGGTTTTTCTGTCCATCCATTCCTAGAATGTTAGTTCTTCGATGTTTCTACGTTTTCCTTCACTTTGTATTGCTCTTCCTCTCGTCTTCGTCTCACTCCCGACAGAGACGCTGGCCCCGTTTCTGCTCTTCTGTTGAATCCCAACCAGCTTTAACAGCGTCCTACGGCCGTACACAAACCCACATACGGACGTATACTTCCACAGCACCAGCAATGGCAGCAACCGCCTCTTCTACTGCCTCTGCCACAACCCCAATTGGCTACAACCCACTTCCCTCTATGGTTTCTACAATTCTCTGTAGTTCCTGAGCTCCGGTTTTCGAGGATCGTTTGCCGGGAAAAGGGGAACGTGGCGAAAAGCTGCTGCTGCTGCTGCTCGTCCCCCTGGACCCCTCTGACCGACGAACATTCTCCCCTCGCATCGCCCTTTGCGACCGCTGCGGCAACGTTGGTGACCGAGCAACCGAATAGCCTGCAACCCGGATGGAATGGCAAGGCTCAGAAGCGGGCCATGAGCAGACAGCGGAAACTAAAGGGAAGAAAAAAGACCACCAGCCAAAGAGCGACCAGTTGATCTAGTTGAAATGGATTTTAAATCCTCGAGGTCAATTTACAAGCGAGGCATGCGCATTGTGGACGACAGCGAACAGCGAGAAGGGTACAAACAGAATCGAACAAACTGAGGACCTATGCGAACCAGCTCCAGACAAAAGGTCGACGGAAGCTAGGGTATGTTAACGGGGAGTAAGCGGCCAGACAAGCCAGAACTAACGACCACATTGCGTTCGGTATCTTCTTCGATTTGTAGGTGCTTTGCGCGATTATCTCTTAACCACTCCTGTTTCTCGTCTAATACACGCGCTAGATAGTCGCTTTCGATATAATTCACTTCACGGGATTTATTGGAGTTTAGTTGCAAGAAAAAAAGCTTTGAAAATAAAAAGGTAGCCGTTCCTACAAAGCAAACCCTAATAACTCTATCGTACGTTGGTTTAGTACTAGAAATGCAAATGTTGTTGGTAGAAAATGCTAGGTATGACCTCAGACATGCGTGGAAACAGAGAACGCAACAAATTCCATTGTAGCAAGACAGTGTCTAATAGCTTATTTCAGATGCTTCTCGCTCCGTCATAACTATAGTCTACAGGCTACGATAGCCTCGTAGCTTTGGTTTTACCTTTTACCTTCTGTATGGCCTGCAAGGACCTTCGGTACGCGGAACGATGGGAACAATTTATGATTAGAAATTGTGCTAATATTTTCATAAACTAAATGCCAGTAGACGGAAAACGGTAAATGTTAGAAAAACAAATGAATATAATTTGGAGATCAAATTCCAACTTGCAGGTTACCTAATCGGCACTCAATGCACGGTATCCTTCAAACTAATTTATAACGAACATTTTGAGAATGTTTGTTTTGATTATTAGGCCGTGATGCCTTGGGGCAACCTTATTACTGGAAAAAAGCTACTAAAAAAATCCTGGTTGTCTGATCATTAAATAAAATATGGAAGAGCCATCGTTTAAATAAGTATAGAATTCTTCTATTAAAGCGTACACGTTATCCAGTTGGTCCTATGACCAACGATGCCGCTATAAATTAATACGTGTAGAGAGAAGTAACGCTACAAGGTTCATTTTCGAGTTGTCGGGCTACTCGCGACTTACTTAGACAGTGTCTTACCGACACCTTACTTCGTTAACAGAGAACGCCTCAAACGGGCTATTAAGTAGTGGCAAAGGACTGGGAGATTCTTCCAACGCGCGTTGCACCAAATCGCTTAGATGATAGCTAAAACGACAGAAAGAGAACAACCGAAGGAACGCTCCCTAAGTGACATCTAGAGTCCGAAGTTCAGGGGATCGGGTTGACAATAGAATACTTGGCTACCGATTCCTCCTAGAAGTAAGTTCTTGCCCATAAAATTTGCTTGAGATCAAGCGAGTATTTCCGCCCTAACGGCACTCGCAAGAACAGCGCGAGAAAAGTCAAAGGAATACGATACAACACATACCCCCACCGTATTTCTATAGGTTCGTTGCATTAACTTTAAAAAACAGATACTAACTACCCCGATGAAGTTAACTTCAAAGTTACTCTTTGGTGTGGTATTGTAAATACTTAGGTCGAAAGTGCCTAACGCGGCTGTTAGCAGAGCTCCGGGATTTACAGAGCTGTTACCCAAGTATTACTTTTTTTCCTGAAAAAAAGAAATAGTTCTCATCCCAATTGAGAAAAAAAAAAAGTTTAAATAATGTCGAGAAACTTATTAGGAAATTGCGGACTGTTTCAATCTAACATCTATATAATTACTAATCTGCGAGGGTACGCATGCGGAATCAAAAAGGGATATTTTCACTTCGGGTGTCCGCCAATGTAATGAATAACTATTCTGCCAACTTGAATGCGGTCACAAAGCGTTGCTCTATTCATTTTTATAGTTGTGCTCCAAACACATTTCGTTACCATTGTATTCAAATAGATATCTTGTATAAATATGTAATAATGTATATCTCTTAGACTCAGTACCAGATCTATATGTGCTTAACGTGCTCTACAAGCTACCATTAAAGCCTACCACTTAGTAACAAAATATGTATATGTACTCAACCAATACCATTGATGATGGTATCACTGAATCGTCCGTTACATAATCGTTACATAAGTGGTGCTTATTAGGACAACGTGCACGGCCCCGAGTAGACCATTATGAAACAACACATCACCCATCTGCGTCGAGTTGCTATTGTTAAACAGACAAGGAAATACGTGCCGACCCCCTGTTCATTCAAACCGTTCGCTTCAGGCTCACTTTGGTTTGATTATTTTACTATTCCAAATTTTTGCAAGAGCGGACCTATAAAATGACGGACGGATAATGACGCAGTGCTAAATCATATGGTGATGGCTGATAATGGCACAACGTGAACATTTGGCTTTGGAAAACGAACTGTGAAGGAGCCATCGAATGGACCAAGAAACTGGTCAGGTAGGGCCACCCTTTCTGGGTCTGATCTCGATCGGGGAAAATAGGAAGGGACTGAGGGAGCTATAAAAGAACCGAGCTTCCTTCGGCTATCTTTGATTCGGCGAAAGGAATGCACAAGAAAAGGCCAAAGGTCGGTCGAGCATGTTGAAGTGAGGGGGGTGACAGCGTGAGCCTCTAGTAGAAGTATACTTATTCCTTTCACCTTGCCGTTATTTCGCTCGTTGTTTATTCCTTCTATTTCTGCTTGTTCTCATTCTCACCAGACCTCATCTTATCCCTGCAGTATAGAATGGAGGGTAATGTACACTGATTTCACCATAGCCAGAAACGGAATACCAACAGCAAAGAAGCCGTAGCGGTGAGAGCAATGACGCCAGTTTCAGTTGGGAGTCCCGACTGGTTAGGAAAATGGGCGTAGGTCGCTCTGCAACGGAGGAGGGTCGGTCATCAGGACCTCAGCAAGGGTGTGGGACTAAATGGGATCGGGGGTTTGGGGAACGAGCTAGGACAGTCTTTGTCGGCTTTTGTCCGCGCCCGCCCAAGTAATCAAGGCCACCGAGGTCTTACTACTACTGCCTTGGCTAGCTGGTGGCTTCGTCCACAACACCACCACCGTCATCATCACCAATGTGGTGTTCTCGGTCATTCAGGTTCCTTTTGCCCGCTTCCTCCGCCTTGTTTTATCTGTCTGCCAGCGAGACATCGAGAAGGTCTACAACAGAAGGCTTCCGATCAGGTGGCTAACTTAGACCGAAGAATATTTGCGCGCTATTGTATATGCTAGTATTATCGTCAGAGCTACTGAGGATGCACTTTCTGCGCGTAGATTATGCTCCCAATGAAAGCTCCTATATGCTTCAAAAGTCAAGTAAAGAAACCAAGCGACTGCTCTATTATTTTTAGGCCTCAGTCCTTAATTCAATTAGTTACAAGTAAATATTTAATTAACTAATTTAATAATTAGATAGTTAACTAACGGAAAGCAGATATTATAAAAACAACTTGAAAATTGGCCCGTGTGAAAAAATAACGGATACGTACTTTACTTTGTACATGAACAATGAAAAGTATCACAGATTAAAAGAAATGGCAGTTTACGATAACTCGAATGTTTAATAGCCGAGATTATGGAAATTCGAATCGTATTGCTAATTAAACTAAGTATCAGTAAAACGCTTCTTCAGCAGCTGTCTGGATTTGCCTTTGGCGTTCGTTTTGATTAAGGACACAAGAAAACGTAATTAGATTTCCATTATATTTACCTGATATTTCTTTTGGGGTCGAAACGCACGCACCAAGATCTCCTAGCTGCCAAGGCCCATATCAGAGAGATCTCGGCCGATTCGGGCCTGTCATTAGTTCGACACGTGCATGTACGAAGCGCCAGAACAACTGACCACACTTTTATCGATGTATTGCAAAGGACAACGTTTTACAAAATTGTGAGAGTGCTATTTTCTGTTAACGTTAGCATGTTTTTCTCCCTAGCGCTTGCATAGATTTCAGACGATCAATTTAAAGCGTCTGAAGTCGCATAAACATTAACGGTTGTATTAATGCGTATTCTTTTCTACGTATATGCCGGGCATTTTATTAGTACTTAGAGACAGGCTATATAGTGATACGATTCAACGGTTACTTCTTTATTAGTGTTCCAACAGGGTCAATATTAGGTCTTTCACTAATACTAACATTGTACATTTCAAATGCTCACAATAAATACTGTGTTTCGGGGGTTGATTCTCACTGGTTGTTTAGCACTTCATTCACTGCCCTACAAAAAAGGAACTCTATCAGTGAAAAAAACTTAGCACTCACGAACGATTGCCGTTCTAGTAGCCAGGACGGTTGCAGTAGTATGACCACACGCACGCACGCACGCACGCACGCACATGTAGGTATACACCTGCAATACTTTGCCCCGTGCCCGCGAGCTTTTCTGGCACAATATATCTATCACAACCTATTTTTGCAGTGCCTTTTTTCCTCTCAGGACTCTGTGTGCCCCGAGTCCCATACGGTCCCGTGGCGGGCTCCGGGGCCGTCTGACCGCTGCTACTAGTGGTCATTTCCTGGAGGCAGCGGTGAAGGCAACGTCGTCGTCAGTACCCCATTGGCGAAAACCAGCAGTAGCTGCAGCTGGTAGCTTATTACGTAGCGGTCGGCGACCAGGCGGACGGAATCTAAGAGCTGCAGTTCTGAGTTACCCCTCAGCCCGAGCAACCGTGTCCGCCGACTAGGCCAATGTGCCGGAAGAACGACTGACTGCGTTAGCGCCGCCGAAAGGCGTCGGCTCGACGCAACTCCACTTAGCTACTGCGATTGCTGCTACAACCATTACTATTACGGGGCCAACCAAGACAGCAAGAGGGTCGGACAGATAGAGCACGGAGGGAGAGAGAGAGAGAGGGGGGGGGGGGGGCAAGAAAGGGATCGAGAGAGTGAGAGGGAGAGCGAGAGATCCGATAGTCTGCACCGAAGAACACGGCGCGATTGCAGCGACACCCCAACGGTACATTAGCTGGCAGGAAAGGGCTTAGGTAGGGGCTCTTACGTTCCGACCGTGCTGGTCGAAGTTGAAATCATCTACAAACGTTAGACAAGGTGGCAATGCTTCGGCCGTGCTGTACAAGCAGGCCTGTCGAAAACAAGATCGTTGCCGTCGTTGAAGCCGACAATTGACTACTACACAAACCAGGAGGTTTTGGGACCACTCGAAGACGATCGTGAGCTTATTTAACCGATACAACGGAGCTGCTCAAATACGTTCGGAGGTACGTATACCGCCGAACATAGCTCCAGAATAGCATTTACGGAAGCCACTGATGGTCTGGTATTTTAAGTTTTCTATTCGAGACGATACGTGGGAAATGCCTGGCAAGCTATAAGCATGATGTAAAAGCATTGGCTTACGGTTGCTATCACGAACGTTTTACATGCTGCGTTCTCCACAGAGTTGAAGCTTTATATTACAATAGGTAATAGCTTTCCTTTCGTACAATAGATTTCAAAAAAGAGAGGTATTTCCTCATCGAGATTAGCGGAACTGGGCAGTTCATCCATTACGACTGCATTGTACAGGGTGCATTTTTTGTCTCTACTTTTTATACTTACTATAAGTTTCGTTGTCGCTATCGGAACTAGGTATATGAATATATTCTATCATACCTTCATTATGTGGCAGCTATTAAACACAAAGTAAACTTTTGATTTGTCAGCTACCATTGCCGCAACGGTGCTACCATGATACTACTGTCAATCTGATCTGGGCAGGCGGAGCGCTGTAACGAAGAAGCTTTCTATTATCGCTTTGTTTGCCATTATTATTAGGAGGCAATCCAGCATCTAAAGGAAATAAGTCGGCTGTTATCGGAAACTATTTGTTTATTGCCGTCTACCTAAGTGACAAGCAGTTTACTCTTTCAGATATCAGTTTTGTACTCTGGTCAGATAGTTACATAATTATTAATACTAGTAAACTCTGACGAGATTTTTCTGTGCCCTCAGTCAGTCAGTCAGTCAGCCAGCGATGTTGACCTCATTGTTTATGGATAAAGGAGGCGTATTGAAATCTTCTAGAGCTTGTCCATCGGAACGTCTTCACTGCAAAATGCGTGTTACATTGTCGTAACATTCAATAAGCCAAGCTTCTCAGGTTAGAAGAACTCGTCCTTATTGATAATTGTACAGTTATCCAGGTTGGCGAATACAACAAAAATGTATGTCTCTACAAAGAAAATAGTACTTTACACTGCGTAACGCACAAAAACAGTTCAATTTAGCTACATTTAACTGGTCGGTATCAAACTTCCCTAAGCGGTAGAGTATTGAAGTAGATCTACTGTGCAAGCTGTGATAATTATAATACGTTCTGCTTCAAAAACAGAGCATTCGGGAGCGAGGGGCAGTTAATGTTAGATTACGAAATGTTCGATAAAAATAGAACAACTTTTAGAGACAACAAACAATCATTTTTGCACTCATGACGGAATTTTTCTACCTCTAGGGAGCTTTTGTGAACGCCGATAAACGCACTCTCAACTTATCGTTATAGAACTACTCAGAAGCGTTTGGCTTCCCTCTTACATTTACAGTGTGCTTAGATATACAAAACATCTAAGATTTCAAGATAGCTAACGCCAGAAGACTACCAAATAAACGAACAGAATTTATTCAGGCTAGCAGTCTATGATGAACCAGACAGGCACCGTTTCACCAATGAAATCCACGGTGCGTTCTCCGCATCGTTACGGTACTGGCATGAACAAAGCTATCTTATGCCAGTTAATGTGTGGCAGTAGCCAAGTCTGATGCACATGGTTTCACAGTTACGTAGCCCGTCCTTTCTGACGGCAGTAGCGTCAATCGATTGGCTGCAAACGGGTTTTGCCATTACAGTTCCATGATCAACACTGAATCGTTTAGGGAGTTTAACTTAGATATGATCTATTATTACGACGCTAATACATGCGCTGTGATGGAATAGATCTGAGTCAATCAGATCGCGTAATCGACCAATACTATCTTTAGTACGTTTATGCATCTAGTGTCTGGGCGAGGCCGTATTTGTCTACTTGTTCACGCCAGAAATCAGATCAGGCTTGCACAAGTAAGTGTAAGGACGAATAAGCAAGCGTTCATTCGATGCGAAGTCCCGAAGGCCTTCCCTGCACCGCCGATATACGTTCTTGTCGCCACCAGCATCATTGAACTACAGCTTGTGCACACGGAATCAGCAAACAAAAGCTAAAATGAATGAGCTCTAGCCACTATCTATGTACGCCGAATCTATATCGAGTTAAGGCATAAACATATTTTTACACTTATCTATCTGCGTACATGCGTGTCCGTAGAGCCAGTGGTTTATCTGTACATGCATATGTGTACATATGTATCATCACAGAATACACTTTTTAAGTACGATCAAAGCTGTTTGTCGGTTGAGCGTGTTTAAACTAGGTATTGTCGCTAGATTGTAAGCTGTCAATGGACGCCAATGTAGCTGAATCACGCTTCGCCAAACCTGATAACGGACTCGAATGAAGATATCACGCAACGGGAAGCTGCTGCTTATGAAACGCGTAACTGATCAGTGCATGCTCCCGCCTCTGATTGCCATAACGCTACTGTTTTAATTAACGGTAGTCGAAACACAACAGTAATAATGATAATGCTACTGGCCAGATAAAGCCAATTGGCCTGTCATTCAAGGATGACAATGACGAGAGGGGAGGAACTCGTAAAAAAGACAAATGTGTATGCCGGGTACTCCTGTTTAACCGCCGTCACACATGCACTTTTACACGATAAGCATTGGTTGAAATAAATGTTGTAACCGTCAATCGGTGCCATAAACATTACAAGTGATGATGAATTATAATTTTTATTATTATATATTTTTGTTTAGACAGATGGTTGAGGAAGCGTACAAATCAGATAAAGCAAGCGAGTCTTTGTTGCTGGAGAGCTGCTCCTGACTGCCGCGACGGTTTGTGCGCCTTTCGGTGTTGTGACTTCATGAAAATGGGTGCAAAAAACCGATCCTCTTGCTATTCTCATGTAACAACCCCTAGGGCTTCCGAAAAGGGTAGGCCGAAGGACCTATACTGGCACGTATGTTGCTCGCACGGGCTGAAGGTACGTCGTGTCCACAGAATGAATAGGTACTCAAACAAATGTATTGAAGCGGGAACGGGCGTAACGGATATCCTTCTGGGCGATTACTAAAAACGTATGGTTCTGTTTCGTCGGACGCTTGTTTTTCTGCTGTTATCATGATCGAAACGACTCGAATGACGAATGTATCAGAAATGTGCCTAGAGCACTGGGCTAGGTTAGAATACACTTCGTACCAGGGCCGAGCATAGAGGCTAGTTCTAGCCCTTTGGCTTGTTAGGCCAATTGGCCTAACAAGAAAACACTTGGTGACAGAAGCTCTCAGAAATGCACATTTTCACAGGCTACGCTATATTGTACCAGGTTATTGTGAGGATCACTTTTTGAAACATAATTAATTATATAGCTTACATTTACAGGCACAGCTCCCTATTATGAATGATGACGGAGCTGAATTGGCGGATTATTGTTGTTATTTAACGAACGCATGTTCGCTAATACGCTAAGAGGCAGGTTGCCAAATGTTAAGCCACATTAGAATAAAGCTTATCTTAACGAGTGGCACCGATTTCCGATATGAAGATGACTCATATACAAGCAACTCAAGAAAATTCATAGCTTATTTATAGAGGCTGTAATAGACGAAAAAGAAGCGTACACCGACGTCAGGCAAGCAATTCGCTGGTTGAGGTCAGTCGCCGCTGCTATTCATGTTATGGCAAACGTATAGCTTCGAGTAACCGTTACCTCAGTCATTACGTGCATTCGTTGTACTTTTCTATTTGCCGAACTTTCTATTCTGTTCTGTTTCAACTTGAAGCTCCGTACCATTATCCGTGCCCACGTGAGAACGATTGCTCATACAAGGCCGCCGTACCCCATCACAACCAGCTTTTGTCGCAGACTTTCAGCTAGTATAGTATGGTGCGCTGCGGTAGCTTAGACTATGCCTGGCGACGGACCCCGCAACCGCGAGCTCATCATTGTTCGTAGTTCTCAACCTTAATCTTGGCTCCGATCTGCTCACGAAACAACGAACACAAAGGCGGAAAGGGAGAACTCTCTCTCTCTCTCTCTCTCTCTCTCTCTCTCTCTCTCTCTTTTTTTTTTTTTTTCTTTCTATCACTGTTTTGTCTCTCTTTTAGTGGTGTCCCATCGCCAGCATACCCCTTTCCACACTCACGCACACATACAAACACAGAAACGTACATACGCGGACTTCCTATCCCTTCCATCCTGGCAGCCGCGCACCCTTCCCTCTTACATTCACCCCAGCCTCCGACTCGCCCGTAAGAGAAATAAACTGAATTGCTACGAGTGGGGTTTGGTGCAAGTATCCAGGCGAGGCAAGCAAGTGCCCTGTACCCCGTCCTCCATGCCCACCACAGCCCCCGCTCCCCATGGAAGGAGGAAGACGGCCTTTTGGAAGAGAAACGCTGCGGAAGATAGAGATGAAGCTCCAGTCGACGACGGCCAGAAACGGGCCAGTGGATGCTGCTACTACTACTGGCATGGCCGAGATAGTCGACTCGCGAATCGGCGCTCGGAGACAATGGAGTTCTTGGCTCAGTGGTACTCGGATGCCGGCAGGACGGACAGACAAGCGGGGTGAGTGAGGTCAGTAAAAGCCCCGTGCTGCTTGTGGGGAAACTTGCGAAGTGCTGGCACAAAGAGGGAAGAACGGTGACAACGACTAGCGACGTGTGTTCCCGTGCTATCGCGTCCCCCCTACTCTCACATCCCCTGCAGCCTGGCCAGGCCATCGTAGCCCCGGGAACTCCGATGATAATGGAAAACGACTGCCTTGAAAAAGAGCTAACGAAATCGACAGAAAACGACAGACCGGCAGACAGAGGACACCGCTTTGAAATGAGCTTTCAAACAATCAGATATTCGTTTCGTAGCCGCTTAGGAAGTAAATATACTTTAGTCTGTATACTGATTTAATGGAGACAGTATAGCAATGATCATTACACATAATTTCGCCTAGCAGTACTAATAGTACGCTATTCACAAACCATACAAAATTATTTGTCTGTATATGATATGTTACTGTTATACGATACATTTGCCTTTAACATAGTACAGCATTGCTATAGCTTTAAAGAGATCTCCTCTGTCTAAATTAGGGTGTAAAAATTGCTCTGTTCGATAGGTCAGTGATAGGGTATATGTATATATTTATACTTATAGTTCATTTTTTTGCATATGTATAGAAATACCGATGTAGCAAAATTAGAAGAGATCGATGAATAACAAGAAACGCTGAACTGTCGGTGTTTGATCAAAGACTGGGTGACGATTAAATTCGAGAAGCCAGCCACATCATTTAAGTCATTATTTTGGGTTTTATTGGCTAAAAATCGTCCCATCTTAAATTTCTGTGGCCTTATGTGGCCGCTTTTTACTCACGACAACCCAGATGGTAGGCGTATGCCGCTAGCTTTATCCGGCTGGGCTGTTCAAGATCGATTTCAGCAGACGTTGTTAGTACCATATCTCCTGATCAGTCCCAGATGACTACGACGTGAGCCCGTCACTCCGCCAATACACCGTTGGACCCTGTGCGATTCCCTCATCATAAATACCTCCCCGTTCCGCTCAATCATTGGCGAACTAACCAGCAACAATGACCAACCGATATCCACGATTTTCTGGACATATATTTTTATTCTGATAAATACACACCCAAACGGTAAGCGTTATTTGAAAATAAAAGAGGAAAAAAGCATAGAGAAAAACGCATCTCAGAGGACATTAAACCTTGACCAATATGCCGTTTGCCATTCAACGTTTTGATCACTATTGAATCTGGACTGTGATAAATTGTTTCCATTGGCTCTGACTATGAAATAGCAGTTACACATATACACATATACCTTTACCGAACGGCAATGTAACCTTCGAAACTATCAAGCTTTCTCTGATGGGCTGTGTATGCTTCTTACTATTCTTGTTGCTCGTAAGCAACGATAACAAATCATTACGGCAGCATTTTCCAATTGCATCGAATTGTCCAAACTATGCCATTTTAACTATTGGCTGTACGTAAACTGTTCATAGGTAAACGGTCGCTGTTTTACGGTTGGCAGCCCTGCAATCGATTGTGAGCAGTGACTCTGAGACACCATACGTTAGGAACCTCACCTTGGCCTGTTCGAAAATTGCGGTTCTTCTCTCGAACGGAAAAAGATCGCCAGATACTCAAAACAGCCATGTGCACCCTTCAATATAATACTTGTTTGTACAATACTACATACAAGACCGATAGGCACCACTTAGAGGCTAAAAAAAAAAAGATAGTTTTCAAGTCTGCATTTATCCAATTCGACAATGAAAGTAGTAGTAGTAGCTGCGCTAATATACTGTTGGAGGACAAATCTACCCCACTACACCTGCCCCTATAGCATAGTGGATTGTGCGTTGGAGTTCTAATCCAGGGGCCGCGGGTGCGATCCTCACCAGGAGTATTTCTTTAGAAACATAGCCAATAACTTAGTCAAAATCCCTTCCAGTCGTTAAATGATGAACGAAACAATAAAGCCAAGTATATCAACAAATCCCATACATTCCGAGAAGCTTAGTATTCAATGCATTTATTAAACTAAGGGCCTTATACTGCCTCATTAGCCTTTATCATATATGTTCCGTGAAAAATAACTTACTATAATGAAGCTACTATTTAAATTTCTAGTTTGACTGCTTGGCGTAGGAGAAGTTAGAAACTACATTTCGGCGTGTAAAAATTTAATAAGTCGTTTAGTTATCTTATGGAAGAATTCTGTGAATCTAAAGCTGGCCTAGACCTTACTGTCGAAAGACAAGAGTTTCTGCATGTGTCAAAGTTTAATAAACCCCTTTAAGTCCAATTGAGAAATGTGTCTTGTTTGTGATTAATTAGAGCGAAGAAGTTGTTTATTATTTTTGCCATAAAGATAATGTGTACTTATACATGAATATAGTATAGTATATATATATATTGTTCTGATGACGACGTCATCACACAGACTACGATAAGCCAATGATTGCAGCGTTTAGGTAACCATAGAATATTGGGCATTCTTCAGATTAAAAAGCACAAACTTTACAAAAAAAAAAAATTCAAATATAATTTATCAAATTTGTGAAATGGGAAACTTTAAGCAATTCTCGCAGTGATTTGTCGTCGAAAGGACTGAAATCTTCCAACATGAATATCCTCGACAGGTCCGGTAATATCATTTGCAGTACCATGTGAAGCAATTTTAATGTAACGAAATAAAGAACAGTTATATTCAGACACGATCCAACTTAACTGTACATTAAGCTGATATCCAGATCTTTACCAAATTTCAATTGAAAATAAAGCCCGCTACTCGACGATTTTGAATCTGGCACCCCCACTCAATCCGCTAGGCAGGACTCCACTTATTATTCGCTCTCTGCTGTTTATTACTTGTAGTTTAGTAAGCAGCTGCATGTATTGTTAGTCCGTTTGATCTGCTATATTAGATTCTCTATAAAGCCGCTGATTCTTCGTCCATGTTTCAATATGAACTTTATTTCCGAATCCACTCAAAGCTGCAAACATTCTGTTTTAATGTTTGAGACCATTTTTGTTACTTTCTTTTTTTAACTGTCAAAATGTACTAACTGTAATCTATCTATTGAAGTTAGGCACAAGTAAGCTGTATAACCCCGACAAGCCGCTGTTATCGGGAGGAACCACCCGCACTTCATCGATTGAGGGCTACAGATGCGGAAGCACTTACTGGGGGTATTATATAATTAACCAAAGGGAAAAAGTGGAACTCTTGCGTCGGGGTTTGGCCAGGATTATCAAGTTCCCCGGCCTCTGTACGCTAGGCCTTCTACAAGCCCTTTCAACTCCGATAGGAACCTGTGACCTCTATAGTTCTTGGGAAGAAAGGAGTATTAATCAAGAGAAAGATAAGCTTCTACACACAAGCCGTCGATGCAATCTATTGTCGATGGTTTTTTCTCGTAGCGGGGCCCTATAGTAAGCCGTCGCATTGGTAGAGCGTGGCTGTTATCTTCATTATCGGACAGGAGTTCCAAGATGAAATTTTCATAAAAAAACAAACCTGTTGTTCACCTCGTAGCCCATTACGATGGTAAAGTGTAGTCAGTTTGAAACAGCCAGACAGCTCAAGTTACGAGCATTCTTAGCGTGATTACTCGATGGATAACGCTTGCGAAATCCAAATGTAGTTTTACATGTATTAAATGGGCATTGATATGTCCAGGGGAGTTGGGCCAAAAGTGGAAAGTCTAGAGAAAGCAGGAGATATGAATGCTGTGCTCAGTAATACTTTTAAATATTTTATTCAATGCTATCTATCCTCTGTACTTTTCGATTCAACTATCATTAATTCAAGACAAATCCTAGTTTAGTACGAGACTTTGCTGGGGAAGCCTAACTGTGAGTTGGTCTTGACTGTTCTTCTTTTTTTTTTTTACTGAACGCTATTATACGTGATTTGCACATAGTAGATACATAGTGAATAGGACCAATCGAGTCCTATTCACGGAAGGGTTCTATCCTGCGGCAATAGGCATCCATAGGATCACTGTTATATTTTTAAACGGAACTGGGACGACACTTTTGTCTATAGTCTACCATATAGAAAGAGCAAAACATGATAAATGCACGAGCGTAGTCGCGGTCGACAACTTCAGCTGCATCTGGATTTACTTCTGTGAATGACCTTTTTTCTCGAGTGGTTATTTACGCTTTGGAGAATACACTGTATCATCGTTGGTATGAATTTGTGCATTGCGAACTCTGACAAGGGTTCTGACAGAACTGCAAAGTCACGCTACGCTGCGTTTCCACGGAGACTGCAGGTAAACGAGGAATAGTGGCCTAAAGGCAAGCAAGTGATCTTGATGAGAAGATATGTTCTCCACGTTTCTTTGGGTCCCTTTCCCTCTTTTGGCCTGCAATCTCCGTTTTCGTCGGGTGGGTCGTCTCCTATATCGTTGAGTCGTTGCTTTCGACTTCATGAGGTTCCGCTGCCCCTGATTGGCTGATCCCTGTCTGCCTTCCCGCTACCTCGATCGCTAGCTCGCACCAAGCGTGTCTAGTCCAATCGGCTATGCTCGCGCATTCTGCTAGACGATCTTTCGTCTTCGAGCGTGTGCTACAAAGGTGACGGGTAAAACAGAACAAAGGAGGGCCCAGCAGCAAAAGGCGGTGTACCTCCAGGTCGTTCGCTGGGGCTCGGTCGGTTTATACAACGGAGGCAGCAGGATCCTCTTCACTCTCTACCACGAAACCAGGTACAACTAAATGATGTGATGGGGTGAACGCGACTAGTAAAGGAAGGAAATAATCAAGATGCATTGAAATAGCACTCATCGACGAAGCGCTACTGTCCGCCATCTCCGACTTAAGACACCGCTTGTTTTGCGTTCATCGTTCTTCTCCTCAATATCATTCACCATTCAATACGAACATCATCCCTCTAATAGTCAGGTCATTGAGTGCCCTCAGATTCCTAAAGAAATAACAAGGAAGAAGCTCAAACAGTGTACTGTTTGCTATTGCCAATATTTAACCGCGTCTCACACAGTTTAACAGTATTTGGTATAATAGAGATTTCCTTAAGTTATCTTTACTGAGATGGTACTCAGTTCAAATTGTCCGGTCAAGTGCTCAAATTATATTGGGAAACTTGCTGGAACACTTACAGATGGCAACTCAGTTTTTCGTAATGTTAATCTTGTACGATTTTGAAAATCTACCATTTAGGCAATGTCGTGCACTCGTTGCAGCACAAAATTAATCCCAACGTAACATTCTCCTTTTAATTGTGGTGCACAACGTCTCCTAAAGGCATAAGATAAAACAGATATAAAGCGCAATACGGAGGGGTAACGTGTACTTTGGAAACATGGTTTAAATTACGTCTGCTTAGCAACTACTTCTCTGATATGGAAAACAATCGTGGATTGAACTTACAGACACACTGTCTGAGAGCAATCGAACGCGCAAAATCTATCGTAAACCACAATCTATATGTGGATTATTTCGAATAAATGTTATAGTATATATAGTATAGAATGCCACCATTGTCCTCATAGACCGAGTCTATATGTACAGCTCCAGCATGCTTCAACAAAACGAAAGGCACTCCGATCTAAGTACTAGACTTCTTAGCTATCCCGTGTGAGACTCGAATCTATTTTTTGTAGCGGCCCCCATCGAAGATTTTGCTGCAGTGCCCTGTCTGATCGGACTGCTTGCTCATGCCCCTACAGCAGCGTCTGTTATGTTTCAGCAACGAGCTATTATGATGGACAAGATATGATGGTTCGTCGTTGATGCACTTTTCGTGTTGACCCTCGTTGAAGAGGGTCGTTTGCCGTTGTTCAGATTTCCGCCGTTGTGCTAGGACGAAGTGTTTCCACAGTGTGCGCTTGTCATCGTTATCAGACTGGGCTAGCTTGGATATCTGGTTACCAACCTCGGGTGGCTTTCGCGTTCGAATAATTTTGTCCTATGCCCTGTACAATACCGTAGTAGATTCAGTAAATTGCTGACTTCAGAGCCTTAGCAAGAGAGGTCATAGTTAGAAGTAGGGCCACCAAAAAGTGATCAATTGCGAAAACCATTCCCTCCATTAATTTCACTTCGTATCGATTCAGTCTCCCTCTGTGTTCCGAGTTTTACGTACACTATATCACCGTCCATCGATCTGATCACCGGGTCGCAGCACGGAACAAAGTATGTCTACGTCCGAATTCGAACCTAAACCAGAACGTGTCCGTAATATTAGCGAGCAAACGCGCTACCCACTAGTCTATCACGTTCACGAAAGTCTTTGAAAATATCTCCGATTCGACAAATAGCAGTACGTAGACAGGTCTGACTAAATAGTCTGGAAATTCAATTGGTTGAAATCGGTGTCCTTAGGGAATAATTATTTTCGTTGGTAAATACATGTAGATACGTGTGTAACACCAAGTCTTTATTTTGCACTGACGGGTACCGAGGTATTACTAATAGCGATGTTAATTATCTGTGAATAAATATTTGGGGTCTAGTTGTTAGGGTGTGAAGCAGCCTTCGCAATGGGACCTAAAATCTTTGAATATTTAAAATAGGTTTTGATTTTATTGCTTACATAAAAAAAGTCGTTTTTATTTTCTTGCTTAAGCAGCAGGCAAACCGCACTTTTCTTTCTGACACTTACTCGACTTTCGTTCGGGTCTATTTTCAGTATAAAGGGCCTCATGCACAACCTCAGCGACGCTCCGCCACGATTTATCCTTCGCCTCTGGCCTTTGCACATAGTACCCTCGACTATCGTTGAGGTCTTCGTGTGGGCGGGCTCTACGTTGTATTTTTCCACAAAAGGCAGATGGGTCATTAGAAGTCCAAACCGTTTGTCCCCTAGAAAATGTAAAGGCGAAGAGAAGGGGGCTATGGAAAACAAGGGTTCCCCACAGCCGTGCACATATACAACATACAAACACGCATGTTGCATGCTTGTATCGAAAAGTACGGACGACTGAGTCTATTGTTTGTTTAGAAAGGAGCCCGTTGAGCCATTGTCGGCAAGAAGCTCCAATCACCACTATTCAAGATTCGGTTGTAGATGTATACTGCCGTCATTGGCATGGCTGTTCTCTTATGTGGAATTGTTGTATGCTAGACCAGAGAGAAACGTGCATCGTATTGGCGAGATAACGTAGATATATGTACCTTAAATGGTTAAAAAGTGTAAAATGATTACATCAATAGTGGATACAACCCCAGGAAATACGTGATCTTGTCTAAGGGAACCAAATAATAAGGATTCAGTCAGCCTAAAAAAAAAGCTTAAAAATTAATTAAATACGCATAACTCTTTCGTACATGTGCTCATGAAATCCTTTAAAAACCATAATATAAATAAACAGACGGAATTAATCCCACAGAGAAAGAAATTCGTTGCCGCATTTTGTGGAATATTTTTGGGCTTACGTTTTGTTAGGAAAAAAAATTATCGCTGTTCCTCTAATTATCATGAATAATAAGACTACTATAATAGTAACAGATGTGAGTTTTCCCATCATACTTGTAAATCTTTGACAGTATTTCAGGTTGTTCAATACAGTATGTATATTGTATAAACGCCAATGTATATAAATGTAAAGGTTGCATACAAATTCTACACAGCTGCTGTGGATAAATTTTCCTAGTACGATATAAGTGTACATCTGCTGAAAAACTGTGTTACACTGGAGGTTACACTGAACAGGTGGAAGAACCTGTACCTCCATGACTACGTCTTTATTCTGCTCAGATTATTTCTGTTTGAGGAAACAGAAAAGCTAGTGACTTCTAACCTCGTAGGTCATTCGGTGACCCCAACTGGGGTGAAGCTAGGCAGAAGAGCTGTCTAATTACGAACGCGCAAGATACACCCCACTGCATCTACCTCGCCGCTCGCAATTTGCTGTGTACGTGGGTTTTTTCCAATCTCGAGTTCTGCGACGCCTGTTGCACTACGATTGGCAGGAACAACAATTTTTGTATGGACTCGAGCAATCACACGCGGCTGAAAATCTTGTTCATATATCCATGTACGTAGACTGTACATCGAGGTAATGGTTGAGAATTGCTAAGCGCTGAGACTACCTGCGCGGCTTCAGTGACGATAGCCGGTGTAGCTTCTGACAGGGCAGACGATTAGAAAATATTAGAGGAGGTTAACGAAGAAAACAAAAACAACACCAAAAAATTTATTGAAATTTTAAAAGAGAACGTCTGCCTCGACGAACTTATTGCGCTCCGCTTCTCGTTTTTTGATTGCAGGACATGAACTGACTAACGGCGGCTCAAGAAGCTCCAGGCTGCCGGAGCCTGCGGTTGCCTAAGGCGACCACCTTCACTGGGATAGCTATCTTCCGAACGGAGCAGCACCCAAGCACAGGTTAGACATCCTTGCTGCCCCACGTCTAACCGCGAGGTGCTCCCGACTGAAGATCTTCCTTGGACCCCTGAGCTACCTTATAGCTCCCACAACATGCGAATAGACCTCAGTAGCCGATCTCCTGCTTCTCTCTCCCTTTCTGTCCTAATGCTCTCTGGAGGCGCCTTTCCGATAAACCCAGGGCTCCCCCTGTCTCTTCTAAAAACACGCTCTTGTGTTCTATTTCCAAGCTTCCCAATGGTTTAGTGGGGTTAGGCTTAGGTAATGGAATTCTAGCCGAGGAGAAACGGCGTGCCGTCTATTGCGTCGTCAGACCAAGGCTAGCGAACATCGAAGGTAACGCCCAATGCTTTGTGGAGAAAAGGTCGGCGAATTAATGTCAGCCCTGGTTGTTACAAACATCCTAACATGCATAAACGCTAGCGGGTGCATTCAGGATAAGGCCGTGAGTAGGTAGCAGATTAATGTGTTTTTCTAACATGTCGGTTTAATCGCTCTGGTATATACAATTGGTAGAGTACTGATATAGGTATAGGCCTACCATGTATCTAAGCCTGACCCGCACGGTGGATGCTGTTAAGTACTAAGCTGTTTTTTATTATTCCAACTGACTGGAAAATTTAATGATAGAAGAACAGTACCTAAGCCTCTGAAATGTATCATAAGTATTTAACTGTACTTAAAGCGGCTTTTATCAATTTTGAAGTGGCCAAGAACATCGCTAAGGTGTTCGAAGTTAAATTTATATAATACGACCTTCGAGTTGAACCGTCTCTCAAACGCAATATGGAAGCTGGTTGAAAGTTAAACATGAAGAGGAAATGTACGTAGCATCGCATTTAACTTGACGGATTTTTTAGGCAATCTGCAATCATCACGCGTCTATGGTTGTGCCTGTCTAAGAATGGTAGCGTCACCCAGTATATTTATGGGTTCTTCGTGTGGAACCTCACTGTGAAACGGTTCCATTGCATTCGTTGAGATCTGCCTGTTACCATTGAAAAACTCCTTTTTTCTATAACTGTTCTAAAGCGATTTTATATTGAAAAAAAAACAAAAAGCAGCAATACTACAGCATTTGAGCGTTTTAGTACTTCCACCTTATGCAACATACGACTTACTATGTCGCTTACATTTGAAGCTTAAGGAATATTTAAACGCAGTCCCTTACATAGTAGGACAAGTACCAGTCCTTACTATCTGTCTGCTCCGGCACATTAATGTTTAAGCTTTCTTCTAGAAAAAGTCATGTTGCACGGTTTGCGTCAACAGAAAGCAAACAGGACAAGTAGAAGTTTCTCGTCAAAGATGAAGTTCTTACATTTTATAGAGCACAACTTTTTGGAAGCGAAAACTCTGTCGTAGAGTTACGCATATAAAATAAAGTCGATAGGCTGGATAGACGTAGTCCGCAAATTAAAAATGTCGCAACTTTTGCTATATCTACAAGCTGAAATGATATTTGACTAACGTACGTTTAAGCGTGTTACGTCTGTCTGATTGTTGGCTTGCATTTCGAGCCAAGATAGCACTGTTACCAGCATGCGTAACAGAGCAAGAGATTCCCTCTGTATCACTTATTGAAATCGATTTCGATATTGGTTCGTGTAGATAACTGTAAGCCATAATTGATCTGGGAAAAAAAAAAGCCATCCAAGCACCCCAAGGGGAATCGCGTTCAGGTTCATTAAAGGCGCTTAAAAATTTTCCCATAGCCAAGCTATGAAAAGATATCTTTTGTATGATCTAGCAAGAAAAACAACCGGATGGAAGTGAACGGGGGTGTCGTTTTAAAAATGTTCGTATGAAATTGTTTACTTTTCTGACACCTGCAGCTGTTGCAGCCTCGTTAAAGAAATTTTCGAAATACTACCGGGATCTGTAAAAGTAGCTGCTGTTATCCTCCTCAGCTCTGAATCGGCTGAGTTATTTGTCCTAATGATGCGACGGAATTTGTTTTTCGTGGTAAATATTGGTAAATGTTTGGCCACAATGGCGTACAATACCCAAGTCACCGAAGCAACCGGAAACAACAGCTCGTAGAGTTCATGCAGGATCTATGTGAATAATACAAGAGCATGTTTACAATGAACGAGAGATTAAAAATGAGCATTGGGCCGTGACAGTTGTGCGGAGTATGAGGATCGAAGCTGCAGTACGATAAGTCGACGAATTTTTATCTTCTACGAAAAGCTGAATCGAGTCAACGTGAAACGAAATCGACCCACTGGGGTTCCTTCGCTTTCTGGAAATGGCCGGGCCCAATGCCCAGCCCGGCAGATTCAGCAGGAAGCAATAGAAAAGCAGAAGCAATGTAAGCTGGTTGTCGGGCGGTCGCCGGTCAATCGTTACTTGAAGAAGTCGTCGTCGTCGTCGTCGCTGTCGGGCGTTTCGCCTTTACCCATAGTCACTGGCAGTGTAGCCAAGATCCGTAGCTACTTGAAGGACGTGAGTTCGAGCGATACTTAAAAATTGCTTGCGGACGGAACCTCATCAGGCCGTCCGGTTCCTACTACTTCTTCTTGTACCTATCTTGTCGTTGCCCACTCCTATGATCTCCTGAATCTTCAAGTGGTCCTCGAACTTCTTTGAGCAAACCTATTGAGGACAATGATCTTAATTCGATTTTTACGTTACCTCCTGATTTTTTCCTAGGGTGGGAGTAAAATCTTCGTAATGAGATATATATTCCCTCGCAGCGACTATTTGACCGGCGACGAATACTCCTGGAATAGCATACGCATGACCGGTGCTGGTTGGTGGTTTATAGCAAAATCCGATAAGAGCCTGCTAGAAAAAAGAAAGATAGGATGTCGTGAACGGCTTTTACTTTGTAGAAAAAAAAAATCGTAGTGCAGCTGGGTCGCGCATGAAATATAATAACTTAAATGCTCAATTGAACCGTAGATAAAC